>NC_088240.1:24522213-24542213 GCF_036934945.1 Oncorhynchus masou masou | reverse complement strand
GGTTTTACTAGCATTTAAGAGCAGTTGGAGGCCACGGAAGGAGTGTTGTATGGCATTGAAGCTCGTTTGGAGGTTAGATAGCACAGTGTCCAAGGACGGGCCGGAAGTATATAGAATGGTGTCGTCTGCGTAGAGGTGGATCAGGGAATCGCCCGCAGCAAGAGCAACATCACTGATATATACAGAGAAAAGAGTCGGCCCGAGAATTGAACCCTGTGGCACCCCCATAGAGACTGCCAGAGGACCGGACAGCATGCCCTCCGATATGACACACTGAACTCTGTCTGCAAAGTAATTGGTGAACCAGGCAAGGCAGTCATCCGAAAAACCGGATGTTACCCATGCCAATAAAGCCCCTTGAATTGAATTGAATTGAGAGAGACAGAGAGACACCGAGAGAGAGACACCGAGAGAGAGACACAGAGAGAGAGACACAGAGAGAGAGACACAGAGAGAGAGACACAGAGAGAGAGACACAGAGAGAGAGAGAGACAGGGAGAGAGAGAATTTATAAAGTTTTGGTTGCAATCAGTTTTGAAATCAGCATATTGTGATGTGATTTGCATATTATCAAAAACAAAGTACTCGGGTAGTGAATTGATGTTAGCTTCAGCTGTAAGCTAGCAAGAAGGTTAGCCTATAAAGCTGGAAGATACTGGTTTCTTCTTGCACTGTAAAGTGTTCTAGTCTGTTTTGCGAACAGTAATGAACTGTTTTAACATTTCTACATGCCATGTTGCATTATTGAAGTGTGTTCACTTCTGTGTGGCATGTGTGGGGACATAACATGAGGCAGCCTGGTCTCCCAGTGCAAGCTCAGCGGAACAGGCACATGAGCTATAAGGGGGACATCAGCTTTGCTGATACAGACTTGATCTGTGAGACACATTTGAGGGAAGTAACAGAAACCCTAGTACCAAACCGTTTTTCATGTTCTAGCATCGAAAGAATTACAGAAGTTTCAGTATACCACCGTGCAACACTACTGTACTGTAAAAAACTACTCATTAGCTTTCCCATAAACACTTCTGTACTTCTGCAAAACATAAAACACACAGTCCCAATCTAGTGCAGTTCAGTCCAGCACGACAGTCCAAAACCCCTCATAAAAACAGGATGTTGGTGTTCCCTCCCTGGTTTACATGAGCAGTTAAACAAGATGCTCGAAAACAATCGAAAGCCTTTTCAAACATGCCAGAACTCCTCCAAAACATGCCAGAACTCCTCCAAAACATGCCAGAACTCCTCCAAAACATGTCAGAACTCCTCCAAAACATGTCAGAACTCCTCCAAAACATGTCAGAACTCCTCCAAAACATGTCAGAACTCCTCCAAAACATGTCAGAACTCCTCCAAAACAGTTTGAAACTCATTAAAACAGACTTCTGGTGTTGTCTCCGGCTTACAGCTGCAGTTTGCCAGCATGCAGCAGGATGTCTGTGGCAGAGCAAGAGAGAGGCCTTAATGTGTAGACAGACAGAGAGACTGGAACAGAGGCCTTTAACATAGACAGGGAGAATGTAGAGATCTTTAACAGACAGAGGTTGGTAGAGAGGCTGCCAGCATGAGCAGAGCTGATTACAGATGACCCAGAGAAAACAAGCTCTCCACAACAACAACAAAAGGCAAAAAAGTATCCTGGAACTTGCACACCCACGGGAAAGCCTCTTGTTCTGGAGTGTGTAAAGACTGATTACACTTCCCTGAGTTAATGGTTATTTTGTGCTGGAGGACATTGAGAGTGGTGAGGACTTACAGTATGGGAACTTTCAGGAAAACGGGATGCTTTCACACCACTCAGCGCTGCGTGTACGAGTTGGCATGCGTGCGTTGCATCAGATCGAGCCGTATCACTGTGCAGTCCAGAGGCGCCACAGAGCCAGAGCTGTCAAACACGGTCTCTGTCTCCAACCCAAGAGATTAGAGGCGGCATGAGTTCCTCTCTGGGATCCACTCTCAATTGAATCCTGCCCACAAGAGCCGCTTAGATCCACTCCATATGATGAGGGAGAAGGTATAGACATAACATGGTGACTGGCTGAATGAAAAATTCTAATTGACCCCCTCTCCCCCTCTCCTTATTGACCCCCACCCCCTCTCCTTATTGACCCCCACCCCCTCTCCTTACTGACCCCCTCTCTCGCTCTCCCTCTCCCTGTATTGACCCCCTCTCCCTCTCTCCCACTCCTTATTGACCCCCTCTCCCTCTCTCCCACTCTTTATTGACCCCCTCTCCTTATTGACCCCCTCCCCCTATTGACCCTCTATCCCTCTCATTGACCCCCTCTCCTTACTGACCCTCTCCCCCCCTCCTTATTGACCCGTTGTCCCCTTCTATATTGACCTCCTCCCCCTCTATATTGACCCCTCTCCCCATATTGACCCTCTCCCCACTCTCCGTATTGATCCCCCTCGCTCTCAGTCCCTCTCCTTATTGACCCAAGCTCTCCCCCTCCCCATTAACCCTCTCTCTCACCATATTGACTCAATCCCCCTCCCTCTCCCCGTATTGACCATCTCCCTCCCTCTCCCCGTATTGACCCTCTCCCTGCATCTACCCGTATTGACCCTCTCCCTCCATCTACCCATATTGACCCTCTCCCTCCATCTACCCGTATTGACCATCTCCCTCCATCTACCCGTATTGACCATCTACCCGTATTGACCATCTACCGGTATTGACCATCTACCCATATTGACCATCTCCCTCCATCTACCCGTATTGACCATCTACCCGTATTGACCATCTACCCGTATTGACCATCTACCCGTATTGACCATCTACCCGTATTGACCATCTACCCGTATTGACCATCTCCCTCCCTCTTCCCGTATTGACCCTCTCCCTCCCTCTCCCATTATTGACCCTCTCCCTCCCTCTCCCCTTATTGACACTCTCCCTCCCTCTCCCCGTATTGACCCTCTCCCCGCATTGACCCTCTCGCTCCATCTACCCGTATTGACCCTCTCCCTCCCTCTCCCCGTATTGACCCTCTCCCTCCCTCTCCCCGTATTGACCCTCTCCCTCCCTCTCCCCGTATTGACCCTCTCCCTCCCTCTCCCCTTATTGACCCTCTCCCTCCCTCTCCCCGTATTGACCCTCTCCCCGTATTGACCCTCTCCCTCCCTCTCCCTCCCTCTCCCCGTATTGACCCTCTCCCTCCCTCTCCCCTTATTGACCATCTCCCTCCCTCTCCCCGTATTGACCATCTCCCTCCCTCTCCCCGTATTGACCCTCTCCCTCCCTCTCCCCGTATTGACCCTCTCCCTCCCTCTCCCCGTATTGACCATCTCCCTCCCTCTCCCCTTATTGACCCTCTCCCTCCCTCTACCCTTATTGACCCTCTCCCTCCCTCTACCCTTATTGACCATCTACCCGTATTGACCCTCTCCCTCCCTCTCCCCGTATTGACCCTCTCCCTCCCTCTCCCCGTATTGACCCTCTCCCTCCCTCTCCCCGTATTGACCCTCTCCCTCCCTCTCCCCGTATTGACCCTCTCCCTCCCTCTCCCCGTATTGACCATCTCCCTCCCTCTCCCCGTATTGACCATCTCCCTCCCTCTCCCCTTATTGACCCTCTCCCTCCCTCTACCCGTATTGACCATCTACCCGTATTGACCATCTCCCTCCCTCTTCCCGTATTGACCATCTCCCTCCCTCTCCCCGTATTGACCATCTCCTTCCCTCTCCCCGTATTGACCCTCTCCCTCCCTCTCCCCGTATTGACCCTCTCCCTCCCTCTCCCCGTATTGACCATCTCCCTCCCTCTCCCCGTATTGACCATCTCCCTCCCTCTCCCCTTATTGACCATCTCCCTCCCTCTACCCGTATTGACCATCTACCCGTATTGACCATCTCCCTCCCTCTTCCCGTATTGACCATCTCCCTCCCTCTCCCCGTATTGACCATCTCCCTCTCCCCATATTGACCCTCTCCCTCCCTCTCCCCGTATTGACCCTCTCCCTCCCTCTCCCCGTATTGACCCTCTCCCTCCCTCTCCCCGTATTGACCCTCTCCCTCCCTCTCCCCGTATTGACCCTCTCCCTCCCTCTCCCCTTATTGACCCTCTCCCTCCCTCTACCCTTATTGATCCTCTCCCTCCCTCTACCCGTATTGACCATCTACCCGTATTGACCCTCTCCCTCCCTCTCCCCGTATTGACCCTCTCCCTCCCTCTCCCCGTATTGACCCTCTCCCTCCCTCTCCCCGTATTGACCCTCTCCCTCCCTCTACCCGTATTGTCCCTCTCCCTCCCTCTCCCCGTATTGACCCTCTCCCTCCCTCTCCCCGTATTGACCCTCTCCCTCCCTCTCCCCTTATTGACCGTCTCCCTCCCTCTCCCCGTATTGACCCTCTCCCTCCCTCTCCCCGTATTGACCCTCTCCCTCCCTCTCCCCGTATTGACAATCTCCCTCCCTCTCCCCGTATTGACACTCTCCCTCCCTCTCCCCTTATTGACCCTCTCCCTCCCTCTCCCCGTATTGACCCTCTCCCTCCCTCTCCCCGTATTGACCATCTACCCGTATTGACCCTCTCCCTCCCTCTCCCCGTATTGACCCTCTCCCTCCCTCTACCCGTATTGTCCCTCTCCCTCCCTCTCCCCGTATTGACCCTCTCCCTCCCTCTCCCCGTATTGACCCTCTCCCTCCCTCTCCCTTATTGACCGTCTCCCTCCCTCTCCCCGTATTGACCCTCTCCCTCCCTCTCCCCGTATTGACCCTCTCCCTCCCTCTCCCCCGTATTGACAATCTCCCTCCCTCTCCCCGTATTGACCCTCTCCCTCCCTCTCCCCTTATTGACCCTCTCCCTCCCTCTCCCCGTATTGACCCTCTCCCTCCCTCTCCCCGTATTGACCCTCTCCCTCCCTCTCCCCGTATTGACCCTCTCCCTCCCTCTCCCCGTATTGACCCTCTCCCTCCCTCTCCCCGTATTGACAATCTCCCTCCCTCTCCCCGTATTGACCCTCTCCCTCCCTCTCCCCGTATTGACCCTCTCCCTCCCTCTCCCCTTATTGACCCTCTCCCTCCCTCTACCCGTATTGACCATCTACCCGTATTGACCCTCTCCCTCCCTCTCCCCGTATTGACCCTCTCCCTCCCTCTCCCCGTATTGACCCTCTCCCTCCCTCTCCCCGTATTGACCCTCTCCCTCCCTCTCCCCGTATTGACCATCTCCCTCCCTCTCCCCGTATTGACCCTCTCCCTCCCTCTCCCCGTATTGACCCTCTCCCTCCCTCTCCCCGTATTGACCATCTCCCTCCCTCTCCCCGTATTGACCCTCTCCCTCCCTCTCCCCGTATTGACCCTCTCCCTCCCTCTCCCCTTATTGACCCTCTCCCTCCCTCTACCCGTATTGACCATCTACCCGTATTGACCATCTACCCGTATTGACCATCTACCCGTATTGACCATCTCCCTCCATCTACCCGTATTGACCCTCTCCCTCCCTCTCCCCGTATTGTCCCTCTCCCTCCCTCTCCCCGTATTGACCCTCTCCCTCCCTCTCTCCTTATTGACCCTCTCCCTCCATCTCCCCGTATTGACCCTCTCCCTCCATTTACCCGTATTGACCATCTCCCTCCATCTACCCGTATTGACCATCTCCCTCCATCTACCCGTATTGACCATCTCCCTCCCTCTCCCCGTATCGACCCTCTCCCTCCCTCTCCCCGTATCGACCCTCTCCCTCCCTCTCCCCGTATTGACCCTCTCCATCCCTCTCCCCGTTTTGACCCTCTCCCCGTATTGACCCTCTCCCTCCCTCTCCTCGTATTGACCCTCTCCCTCCCTCTCCCCGTATTGACCCTCTCCCTCCCTCTCCCCGTATTGACCCTCTCCCTCCCTCTCCCCGTATTGACCCTCTCCCTCCCTCTCCCCGTATTGACCATCTCCCTCCCTCTCCCCGTATTGACCATCTCCCTCCCTCTCCCCGTATTGACCATCTCCCTCCCTCTCCTCGTATTGACCATCTCCCTCCCTCTCCCCGTATTGACCCTCTCCCCGTATTGACCATCTCCCTCCCTCTCCCCGTATTGACCCTCTCCCTCCCTCTCCCCGTATTGACCCTCCCTCCCTCTCCCCGTATTGACCCTCTCCCCGTATTGACCATCTCCCTCCCTCTCCCCGTATTGACCCACTCCCTCTTTCTACGTCTCCTTATTGACCCCCTCTTCTTATTGACCCCCTCTCCTTATTGACCCCCTCTCCTTACTGACCCCCTCTCCTTACTGACCCCCTCTCCTTACTGACCCCCTCTCCTTACTGACCCCCTCCCCCTCTCCTCCCTCTCCTTATTGACACTCCATCTATGTATTGACCCCCTCACTCTATTAGACCCGCTCTCTTTCTCACGCTCCTTATTGACCTGCTTGTTCTCCCTCTCCCGAGACCCGATCTCTCTCTCCCTCTCCCTATAGACCCGCTCTATTTCTCCCTCTCCTTATAGACCCGCTCTCTTTCTCCCTCTCCGTATAGACCCGCTCTCTTTCTCCCTCTCCGTATAGACCCGCTCTCTTTCTCCCTCTCCTTGTAGACCCACTCTCTTTCTCCCTCTCCTTATAAACCCGCTCTCTTTCTCCCACTCCGTATTTGACCCGCTCACTTTCTCCCTCTCCTTATTGACCCGCTCACTTTCTCCCTCTCCTTATTGACCCGCTCACTTTCTCCCTCTCACTTTCTCCCTCTCCTTATTGACCCGCTCACTTTCTCCCTCTCCTTATTGACCCGCTCACTTTCTCCTTATTGATCCGCTCACTTTCTACTTATTGAGCCGCTCACATTCTCCTTATTGAGCTGCTCACCTTCTCCCTCTCCTTATTGACCCGCTCACCTTCTCCCTCTCCTTATTGACCCGCTCTCTTTCTCTCATTGACCTGCTCTCTTTCTCCCTCTCCTTATTGACCTGCTTTTCTCTCTCCTTATTGACCTGCTTTTCTCTCTCCTTATTGACCTGCTTTTCTCTCTCCTTACTGACCTGCTTTTCTCTCTCCTTACTGACCTGCTTTTCTCTCTCCTTACTGACCTGCTTTTCTCTCTCCTTACTGACCTGCTTTTCTCTCTCCTTATTGACCTGCTTTTCTCTCTCCTTATTGACCTGCTTTTCTCTCTCCTTATTGAACTGCTCTCTTTCTCTCATTGACCTGCTCTCTTTCTCCCTCTCCTTATTGACCTGCTTTTCTCTCTCCTTATTGACCTGCTTTTCTCTCTCCTTATTGACCTGCTTTTCTCTCTCCTTATTGACCTGCTTTTCTCTCTCCTTATTGACCTGCTTTTCTCTCTCCTTATTGACCTGCTTTTCTCTCTCCTTATTGACCTGCTTTTCTCTCTCCTTATTGACCTGCTTTTCTCTCTCCTTATTGACCTGCTTTTCTCTCTCCTTATTGAACTGCTCTCTTTCTCTCATTGACCTGCTCTCTTTCTCCCTCTCCTTATTGACCTGCTTTTCTCTCTCCTTATTGACCTGCTTTTCTCTCTCCTTATTGACCTGCTTTTCTCTCTCCTTATTGACCTGCTTTTCTCTCTCCTTATTGACCTGCTTTTCTCTCTCCTTATTGAACTGCTCTCTTTCTCTCATTGACCTGCTCTCTTTCTCCCTCTCCTTATTGACCTGCTTTTCTCTCTCCTTATTGACCTGCTTTTCTCTCTCCTTATTGACCTGCTTTTCTCTCTCCTTATTGACCTGCTCTCTTTCTCCCTCTCCTTATTGACCTGCTCTCTTTCTCCCTCTCCTTATTGACCCGCTCTCTTTCTCACGCTCCTTATTGACCCGCTCTCTTTCTCACGCTCCTTATTGACCCCGCTCTCTTTCTCACGCTCCTTATTGACATGCTCTTTATCCCTCTCCTTATAGACCCGCTCTCTTTCAATTTAATTCAAGGGGCTTTACTTTCTCACTCTCCTTATTGACCCGCTCTCTTTCTCACTCTCCTTATTGACCTGCTCTTTCTCCCTCTCCTTATTGACCTGCTCTTTCTCCCTCTCCTTATTGACCTGCTCTTTCTCCCTCTCCCTATAGACCCGCTCTCTCTCCTTATAGACCCGCTCTTTCTCCCTCTCCTTATAAACCCGCTCTCTCTCCTTATAGACCCGCTCTTTCTCCCTCTCCTTATAGACCCGTTCCCTCTCCTTATAGACCCGCTCTCTCTCCTTATAGACCCGCTCTCTCTACTTATAGACCCGCTCTCTCTCCTTCTCCTTATAGACCCGCTCTCTCTCACTCTCCTTATAGACCCGCTCTCTTTCTCACGCTCCTTATAGACCTGCTCTCTCTCTCTCCTTATAGACCCGCTCTTTCTCCATCGAGATCCGCTCTTTCTCCCTCTCCATATAGACCCGCTCTTTCTCCCTCTCCATATAGACCCGCCCTCTTTCTCACTCTCCTTATTGACCCGCTCTCTCCTTCTCCCTCTCCTTATTGACCTGCCCTCTTTCTCCCTCTCCTTATTGACCCGCTCTCTCCTTCTCCCTCTCCTTATTGACCTGCTCTCTTTCTCCCTCTCCTTATTGACCCGCTCTCTTTCTCCCTCTCCTTATTGACCCGCTCTCTTTCTCCCTCTCCTTATTGACCCGCTCTCTTTCTCCCTCTCCTTATTGACCCGCTCTCTTTCTCCCTCTCCTTATTGACCTGCTTTTCTCTCTCCTTATTGACCAGCTTTTCTCTCTCCCTCTCCTTATTGACCTGCTCTCTTTCTCCCTCTCCTTATTGACCCGCTCTCTTTCTCCCTCTCCTTATTGACCCGCTCTCTTTCTCCCTCTCCTTATTGACCTGCTTTTCTCTCTCCTTATTGACCTGCTTTTCTCTCTCTCCTTATTGACCTGCTTTTCTCTCTCTCCTTATTGACCCGCTCTCTCCTTCTCCCTCTCCTTATTGACCTGCTCTCTTTCTCCCTCTCCTTATTGACCCGCTCTCTTTCTCCCTCTCCTTATTGACCCGCTCTCTTTCTCCCTCTCCTTATTGACCTGCTCTCTTTCTCCCTCTCCTTATTGACCTGCTCTCTTTCTCCCTCTCCTTATTGACCTGCTCTCTTTCTCCCTCTCCTTATTGACCTGCTTTTCTCTCTCCCTCTCCTTATTGACCCGCTCTCTTTCTCCCTCTCCTTATTGACCCGCTCTCTTTCTCCCTCTCCTTATTGACCCGCTCTCTTTCTCTCTCTCCTTATTGACCTGCTTTTCTCTCTCTCCTTATAGACCCGCTCTCACTCTCCCTCTCCCTATAGACCCGCTCTCACTCTCCCTATAGACCCGCTCTCACTCTCCCTATAGACCCGCTCTCACTCTCCCTATAGACCCGCTCTCACTCTCCCTATAGACCCGCTCTCACTCTCCCTATAGACCCGCTCTCACTCTCCCTATAGACCCGCTCTCACTCTCCCTATAGACCCGCTCTCACTCTCCCTATAGACCCGCTCTCACTCTCCCTATAGACCCGCTCTCACTCTCCCTATAGACCCGCTCTCACTCTCCCTATAGACCCGCTCTCACTCTCCCTATAGACCCGCTCTCTTTCTCACTCTCCTTATAGACCCGCTCTCTTTCTCACTCTCCTTATAGACCCGCTCTCTTTCTCACTCTCCCTATAGACCCGCTCTCTTTCTCACTCTCCCTATAGACCCGCTCTCTTTCTCACTCTCCTTATAGACCCGCTCTCTTTCTCCTTCTCCTCATAGACCCGCTCTCTTTCTCCCTCTCCTCATAGACCCGCTCTCTTTCTCCCTCTACTCATAGACCCGCTCTCTTTCTCCCTCTACTCATAGACCAGCTCTCTTTCTCCCTCTACTCATAGACCCGCTCTCTTTCTCCCTCTCCTTATAGACCCGCCCTCTTTCTCACTCTCCTTATAGACCCGCCCTCTTTCTCACTCTCCTTATAGACCCGCTCTCTTTCAATTTAATTCAAGGGGCTTTACTTTCTCCCTCTCCTTATCGACCCGCTCTCTCTCTCCCTCTCCTTATCGTCCCGCTCTCTCGCTCCCTCTCCTTATCGACCCGCTCTCTCTCTCCCTCTCCTTATCGACCCGCTCTCTCTCTCCCTCTCCTTATCGACCCGCTCTCTCTCTCCCTCTCCTTATAGACCCGCTCTCTCTCTCCCTCTCCTTATAGACCCGCATTCTCTCTCCTTATAGACCCACTCTCTCTCTCTCTCTCTCTCCTTATAGACCCACTCTCTCTCTCTCATAGACCCGCTCTCTCTCTCTCTCCTTATTGACCCGCTCTCTCTCTCTCTCCTTATTGACCCGCTCTCTCTCTCTCTCCTTATTGGACCGCTCTCTCTCTCTCTCCTTATTGACCCGCTCTCTCTCTCTCTCCTTATTGACCCGCTCCCGCTCTCTCCTTATAGACCCGCTCCCGCTCTCTCCTTATAGACCCGCTCCCTCTCTCTCCTTATAGACCCGCTCCCTCTCTCTCCTTATAGACCCGCTCCCTCTCTCTCCTTATAGACCCGCTCCCTCTCTCTCCTTATAGACCCGCTCCCTCTCTCTCCTTATAGACCCGCTCCCTCTCTCTCCTTATAGACCCGCTCCCTCTCTCTCCTTATAGACCCGCTCCCTCTCTCTCCTTATAGACCCGCTCCCTCTCTCTCCTTATAGACCCGCTCCCTCTCTCTCCTTATAGACCCGCTCCCTCTCTCTCCTTATAGACCCGCTCCCTCTCTCTCCTTATAGACCCGCTCCCTCTCTCTCCTTATAGACCCGCTCCCTCTCTCTCCTTATAGACCCGCTCCCTCTCTCTCCTTATAGACCCGCTCCCTCTCTCTCCTTATAGACCCGCTCCCTCTCTCTCCTTATAGACCCGCTCCCTCTCTCTCCTTATAGACCCGCTCCCTCTCTCTCCTTATAGACCCGCTCCCTCTCTCTCCTTATAGACCCGCTCCCTCTCTCTCCTTATAGACCCGCTCCCTCTCTCTCCTTATAGACCCGCTCCCTCTCTCTCCTTATAGACCCGCTCCCTCTCTCTCCTTATAGACCCGCTCCCTCTCTCTCCTTATAGACCCGCTCCCTCTCTCTCCTTATAGACCCGCTCCCTCTCTCTCCTTATAGACCCGCTCCCTCTCTCTCCTTATAGACCCGCTCCCTCTCTCTCCTTATAGACCCGCTCCCTCTCTCTCCTTATAGACCCGCTCCCTCTCTCTCCTTATAGACCCGCTCCCTCTCTCTCCTTATAGACCCGCTCCCTCTCTCTCCTTATAGACCCGCTCCCTCTCTCTCCTTATAGACCCGCTCCCCTCTCTCTCCTTATAGACCCGCTCCCTCTCTCTCCTTATAGACCCGCTCCCTCTCTCTCCTTATAGACCCGCTCCCTCTCTCTCCTTATAGACCCGCTCCCTCTCTCTCCTTATAGACCCGCTCCCTCTCTCTCCTTATAGACCCGCTCCCTCTCTCTCCTTATAGACCCGCTCCCTCTCTCTCCTTATAGACCCGCTCCCTCTCTCTCCTTATAGACCCGCTCCCTCTCTCTCCTTATAGACCCGCTCCCTCTCTCTCCTTATAGACCCGCTCTCTCTCTCCTTATAGACCCACTTTCTCCCTCTCCCCCTCTCCTTACTGACACTCACTCTCAAATCAAACTGTCACATGCGCTGAACACAACTTTAGACCTTACCGTGAAATGCTTATTTACCAAATAAATTAAAGTAATAAAGAATAAAAAGTAACAGAAAATAACAATAACGAGGCTATATACAGTTGAAGTCGGAAGTTTACATGCCAAAACTATAGTTGCTAAGTGTAAGTCGGTCAGGACATCTACTTTGTGCATGACACGTAGTTTTTCCAACAATTGTTGACAGATTATTTCACTTTTAAATAATTTTAAAATAACTTGTATTTCAAGGCCTACTTTCAAACTCAGTGCCTCTTTGCTTGACATCATGGAAAATCAAAAGAAATCAGCCAAGACCTCAGAAAAAAAATTGTAGACCTCCACAAGTCTGGTTCATCCTTGGGAGAAATTTCCAAACGCCTTAAGGTACATCGTTCATCTGTACAAACAATAGTACGCAAGTATAAACACCACGGGACCACGTAGCTGTCATACCGCTCAGGAAGGAGACGTGTTCTGTCTCCTAAAAATTAATGTACTTTGGTGTGAAAAGTGCAAATCAATCCCAGAACAGCAGCAAAGGAACTTGTGAAGATAATGGAGGAAACAGATCCTATATCGACATAACCTGAAAGGCCGCTCAGCAAGGAAGAAGCCACTGCTCCAGAACCGCCATACAAAAGCCAGACTGTGGTTTGCAACTGCACATGGGGACATAGATCGTACTTTTTGGAGAAATGTCCTCTGGTCTGATGAAAGAAAAATAGAACTGTTTGGCCATAATGACCATTGTTATGTTTGGAGGAAAAAGGGGGATGCTTGCAAGCCAAAGAACACCATCCCAACCGTGAAGCATGGGGGTGGCAGCATCATGTTGTGGGGGTGCTTTGCTGCAGGAGGGACTGGTGCACTTCACAAAATAGATGGCATCATGAGGTGGAAAATTATGTGGATATATTGAAGTAACATCTCAAGACATCAGTCAGGAAGTTAAAGCGTGGTCACAAATGGGTCTTCCAAATGAACAATGACCCCAAAGCATACTTCCATAGTTGTGGCAAAATGGCTTAAGGACAACAAAGTCAAGGTATTGGAGTGGCCATCACAAAGCCATGACCTCAATCTTATAGAAAATCTGTGGGCAGAACTGAAGAAGCGTATGTGAGCAATGAGACCTACAAACCTGACTCAGTTACACCAGCTCTGTCAGGAGGAATGGGACAAAATTCACCCAACTTATTGTAGTAAGCTTGTGGAAGACTATCTGAAACATTTGACCCAAGTTAAACAATTTAAAAGGCAATGCTACCAAGTACTAATTGAGTGTATGTAAACTTCTGACCCACTGGGAATGTGATGAAATATATACAAGCTGAAATAAATCACTCTACTATTATTCTGACATTTCACATTCTTAAAATAAAGTGGTGATCCTAACTGACCTAAGACTGGGAATTTTTACTAGGATTAAATGTCAGGAATTGTGAAAAACTGAGTTGAAATGTAGTTGGCTAAGGTGTATGTAAAGGTGTCTGACTTCAACTGTACAGAGGGTAGCGGTAGTGAGTCAGTGTGCGGGGGTACAGGTTAGTTGAGGTCATTTGTACATGTACAGTAGGTAGGGGTGACGTGACTATGCATAGATAATAAACAGTGAGTAGCAGCAGTGTACAAAACAAATAGAAGGGGGGGGGGGGGTCAATGTAAATAGTCCAGTGGTCATTTGATGAATTGTTCAGCAGTCTTATGGCTTGGGGGTAGAAGCTGTTCAGCAGTCTTATGGCTTGGGGGTAGAAGCTGTTCAGCAGTCTTATGGCTTGGGGGTAGAAGCTGTTCAGCAGTCTTCTGGCTTGGGGGTAGAAGCTGTTCAGCAGTCTTATGGCTTGGGGGTAGAAGCTGTTCAGCAGTCTTATGGCTTGGGGGTAGAAGCTGTTCAGCAGTCTTATGGCTTGGGGGTAGAAGCTGTTCAGCAGTCTTATGGCTTGGGGGTAGAAGCTGTTCAGCAGTCTTGTGGCTTGGGGGTAGAAGCTGTTCAGCAGTCTTATGGCTTGGGGGTAGGAGCTGTTCAGCAGTCTTATGGCTTGGGGGTAGGAGCTGTTCAGCAGTCTTATGGCTTGGAGGTAGAAGCCTTTTGGTCTTAGACTTGGCTTTCCAGTACCGCTTGCTGTGCGGTAGCAGACAAAACAGTCTATAACTTGGGTGACTGGAGTCTGTACAATTTTATGGTCTTTCCTCTGACACCGCCTAGTATATAGGTCCTGGATGACAGGACGTTTGGCCCCAGTGATGTACTGGGCTGTTCGCACTACCCTCTGTAGCACCTTACGGTCAGATGCCGAGCAGTTGCCATACCATGTGGTGATGCAACCGGTCACGATGGTGCAGTTGTAGAACTTTGAGGATCTGAGGACCCATGCCAAATCTCTCCTGAGGGGGAAAGGGTGTTGTCATGCCCTCTTCACGTCTGTCTTGGGGTGTCTGGACCATGATGGTACGTTGCTGATGTGGACACCAACGAACTTGAAAAACTCTCGACCCGCTCAACTGCAGCCTCGATGTTAATAGGGGCCTGTTCGACCCGCCTTTTCCTGTAGTCCACGATCAGCTCCTTTGTCTTGCTCACATTGAGGGAGAGGTTGTTGTCCTGGCACCACACTGCCAGTTCTCTGATCTCCTCCTATAGGTGGTCTCATCATTGTCAGTGATCAGGCCTACCACTGTTGGGTAGTAAATGATGTTGGAGTCGTGTTTGGCCACGCAGTTGTGGGTGAACAGGGAGTACAGGACTAAGTACTTACCCCTGAGGGGCCCCTGTGCTGAGGATCAGTGTGGCAGACGTGTTGTTGCCCACCCTTACCACCTCGGGGCAGCCCGTCAGTTAGTCCAGGATCCAGTTGCAGAGGGAGGCGCCGTCCCGGGGTCCTTAGCTCAGTGATGAGTTTTGTAGGCACTAAGATGTTGCACGCTGAACTGTAGTCAATGAACAGCATTCTTACATCTGTGGGTCTGCATCCACAAAGTGTCCAGGAGGATGCTGTTGATGTGAGTCATGACCAGCCTTTCAAAGCACTTCATGGCAACTGACGTGAGTGCTACGGGGCGGTAATCATTTAGGCAGGTTACCTTTGCTTCCTTGGGCACAGGGACTATGGTGGTCTTCTTGAAACATGTAGGTATTACAGACTGGGTCAGGGAAGAGGTTGAACATGTCAGTGAAGACACCCGCCAGCTGGTCAGCACATGCTTTGAGTACACTTCCTGGTAATCCGTCTCACGCTCCTTATTGAACCTCTCTCTCCCCTTTTCTGTTTCCTTATCGTCTTTCTCTGTGTTTTATCTTTCCATATACCAGGGAGGGCAGGCCTTTCTCTCTGCTATGGAAACGACCTTTCAGCTCCAGATACACAACAGGCCCATAGTAGGCAGAAGGCATTCATGACCTTGGCTCCTGACTCCCTCCCTCAATAGAAACAATGTGTTGTCTGGTATATGTTAGATGTTATTGTTCTGTGAACACTCACACTAAGCATAGCTTTTTACAACCCTTCATGTGATATGTTTTATGGCCATTATATTTCAAGTGGCTAGTGTGTCAATCTGAAAACCACTACACTGCACAGTAGCACAAGCTAACACAATAGAGTAACAAGCGAGCAGGCCAATAGTCACAGTAAAAGCTGCATGCCTAAATAAAAGCTAACTGAACAAAAGCAGCAAAACAAATCAGCAAACTCAATGACAACAACAGCTGACAGCTCTAAACAGCCTCCATCCCATCAACTTCACAATAAGACATTTTATTCCACAACTGCCAAAGTTCTATCTAGACAACAAAGAGCCTTTATCCTCTTTCCACCATGATGCAGGCCAGGAACAGAACGAGCCTAAAGATAAAGCCTTCCTTTTCATGTGTTCCTGGTGCAGACATGGAGAACATTGTCCATTTCCTGTTTTGACAGCAATATGAAAAGCCACAAATTCAAATGAGATGATCTGCCAGTGTCTCCAATGCGTCTGATATCATTCCTGTCTAGTGGTGTAAAACACGTACCCCGGTGCAGTCACTGTGGCGCTCACATCACACTCCGACACACGCCTCGCCACGGACTCACGTTAACCTACATCAGCTACCCTCCACCGAGGGTATTTTACATCCTCCCCCTTCAGAAGTAGCATTTGTATAACTAATTCAATGAATCACTTATTAAACTCAGCTTAAATTCAATGAATCAATGTATTAACTCAGCTTAAATGATATGGCCGCAACACCACATGCATGTGTGTAGGTTTGGTCTTCTGTGTGTGTCTGTCAGAGATATGACTAATGAATCTCCCTCAGTTGCACGGTGGTGTGAGCACAGAGGAAGAGATTAGACACAGAGATACAGAGTCGGTCTCAGGTTGATGATGCGTACAGCAGGCAGTAAAGAACCAGGCTAGCACTGATATGATGACCTTCTCCCCATCTCTCTCGGTCTCTCTTTCGCGGTCCCCCTCTACCATCTTCCTCCCCCATCTCTCACTTTGTCTCTCGCACTCTTTCTCTATGTCTCTCTGTCTCTCGATAGCTAGATAGAGCGGGAGTGGAGAGAGATAAAAATGAAACAAGTAGTGTCGTGCATCATTCCAATATGTGATCTGAGCGCATTGCACAAACACAGAGACACGATATGCTATTGCTCTGTGGTCGTGCCATGAGGTTAGAAGCGGTGAGATCAGCCCATTGAGAGGTGTCTGTGATGCGTGAAGCCTAACAAGCGTGTCTGCCCTGGGAAACAGTTGGGATCAAACACCTGAGTCTAAACAAGCCCTGGTCCAATCAGACTACTGCCAACCTTCTGTGATGCTTATCAAATATCAACTGACATCTAATATATTTAACGCTTCTCTGAACCAATACTGCCGCCTTTAAAGGGATAACTGTGCAAACAACGTTAAGGATAAACCACTGATATTCAGCAACGCCAACATTTTCTTTCCATCATTGAAAACAAATGTGCTTCTCACTCAACAGTCACCTGTTAACTGTAGGTTCAAGTCTTACCTGAGGTTTAAGGAGGTGAGTGACTGTAGGTTGATGATGGTGTCAGGAATGGTCTTGATACAGTTGTGATAGAGGTTCAGCATCTCCAAGGCAACCAGGTGACACACCTCTAAGGGGACCTCCGCCAAACGATTCCTCGACAGGTCTGAGAGAGAGAGAATAGGAAGAGACAGATATCACCTGTAGTTATATACTAGTGTCACTAGGTGTCTCTCTCCCTGGCCCAGGACCTCCCCTCGACACAACTCAGTTCAGCCAAGCTATCCAAAGCCTACAGGCGAACACAATAATTCATGTACTGGCTCCCAGCAGCAAATAACAACATTGATATCAGCTGAGGCCATAATAACAATTAGCCACTGTGTTCAGATTAGCTCCACTCGGCTCCTGCCTACCGTTCCAAGGTGATTTAGTGAATTCAACTGGGATGACCGAAAGCACTCAGTCAATATAGAAGCCTGTGTTCCATTATGGACACCACAGGGGAAGGAAGTTCTGTTAAAACCACTCAGAGACAAAAGGCTACTCATAGTTGATCTTCCGCTCTAGGAAAACAGCTTCAGTGTGACTCAAAGCCCTGCTAGCACTAGTAGCGCTGACTGGAAGTAATGACTAACGCCTGAAAATATCATCACGATGTGTGTGTGTGTGTGTGTGTGTACTATGCATTTAGAAAAGACCAAATACCTACAGTGAATGGTGTCAGTGTCATGTAGCATCACTATGACCCCCATCCTACTATGCTTCAAATCTAATGGGACAGCTCCTGTTACACTACAACATGACAGACTGATTAAGGCTCAAACTCAGACCCATATTAGGGGGTGGGGATGTGTGCATGTATGTGTCTGCATGGAGGCAGTGGAGGCAACACAACAGGTCATGTGATGTGACACTGATGATGACATGGCCTAGGGTAGGGTCAGGTCAACCCCCCCTCCCTCCCACACACACACACACGCTCCACCACCCTTGTAAGTTTGAGCATTCCCGTAGTAATCACCCCCCACAAACCAGACACAGGAGCCTCAATGTATTTCATGACACACATGAACACACCTGCATAAATGTGTGACATTTCATGCAAGGAGACAACCATGTGACTGTGACAAAGATAAGACCAGCATATCCTGCATCTCGCTGCAATTCACTCTGGGTAGTTTATCTTCAGATTAGGCTAGTTCAGACAGCTTCCATGGCAACCCAGACTGTCTGAAGGATGAAGACCTCTACTATTAAGAGTAGTGTCCTCCTGTCACACACATCATCTACTCCTCTAAAGCTGTGTCCATTCCCCTGCACTGACCCCAGCCAGACTGAAGTGTTGATCCAGAAAGCTAAAAAAGTTTACAGCCCTCTAAACCCCCCCCCTTTCCCTCCCTCGCTCTTTTACAGCCCTCTAAGTGCCTCATATTTCCACTGTACAGCAGCTGAACCACATCTCCCTTAGAAGTGGAGGAGAACTAATAATCCCTCCTCCCTCTCCATCGCTTTCCAAACTCTCCCTCACTTTCCCAACAGAGTTAGCCATCAACTCGAAGGAGCACTCACTCAGCACGTAGACTAAATACATAGACACAGCTAGCGGTCCAGTTAGTTTAAAGTCATACCTATATACTTACACCCACTCACAAACATCTGAGAAACCTATTCATACAAGCATGCACACACACACACACACACACACACACACACAAACAGATGGCCATCAGTCAATGCAGAGCATGCTGGGAAGGGAACTACACCAGACCCAGTACAGGAAGTGAAGGGAACAACAATCCCATGGGACAGATTCAACCTTAAAAGGAAAGGCTCACCCATTTTTTATTGGATTTTTGATGTTCTTCTTTTTGTTGACGAAATTCGTGCTAATGTTGGGTTTTTGAGCTAGCGCCCAATCGGTTCCCATTCACTCCTTGAAGGAGAGTGCTCCTTGTCCCAGAAATCGCCCAGAAGGGACTGTGTGGTCCATTGACGTAGCATGGCCAATGTTTCTCGTCTCCTCAAAAGTATATCTGCCATTGCGAATGTTAGACTCCACTCTGTAAGGCACATCGATCTGCAGGTTGAACATGGTGAGATTGTAGACTCCTAAAAAAATCCTTGATAATGCCATTTATTTAGGCGATTTTACAGCTATCTACGGTACATGCTGAGATTGTCTTTGGTATTACAGTGTGTAGCCATGTTTGCTAGTCATACAGCCCATAGAAGGAGCATTGCATTATGGATTGTGTAATAGTCCTGAGCTGCAACAGATTTCCACAACGATTTTCCATGTCGCTACCAACCTTATTATAACGCCAACATTTTGTTCACAAAAAATATTGTTCTCACAGTGTACTGAGGGGCTAACGTCTCCCTACAGAGAGCACTCTGGACCATATATTGATTTGCATAATTTCCCCTCTATGTGAAGAGAGAGAGAGACAGACAGAGACAGCGAGAGAGAGAGAGGACCAACCAACCAATTAGACCCAACCAAATCATGAGAAAACAAAAAGATAATTATTTGACACATTGGAAAGAATTAACAAAAAAAACAGAGCAAACTAGAATGCTATTTGGCCCTAAACAGAGAGTACACAACGGCAGAATACCTGACCACTGTGACTGACCCAAAATTAAGGAAAGCTTTGACTATGTACAGACTCAGCGAGCATAGCCTTGCTATTGAGAAAGGCCGCCGTAGGCAGACATGGCTCTCAAGAGAAGACAGGCTATGTGCTCAGTGCCCACAAAATGAGGTGGAAACTGAGCTGCACTTCCTAACCTCCTGCCCAATGTATGACCATATTAGAGAGACATATTTCCCTCAGATTACACAGATCCACAAAGAATTCGAAAACAAATCCAATTTTGAAAAACTCCCATATCTACTGGGTGAAATTCCAGTGTGCCATCAGAGCAGCAAGATTTGTGACCTGTTGCCACGAGAAAAGGGCAACCAGTGAAGAACACGCACCATTGTAAATACAACCCATATCTATGCTTATTTATTTTATCTTGTGTCGTTTACCATTTGTACATTGTAAAAACACTGTATATATATATATATAATATGACATTTGTAATGTCTTTATTGTTTTGAAACTTCTGTATGTGTGATGTCTACTGTTAATTTTTATTGTTTATTTCACTTTATATATTATCTACCTTACTTGCTTTGGCAATGTTAACACGTCACCCATGCCAATAAAGCCCCTTGAATTGAATTGAGAGAGAGACACAGAGAGAGACACAGAGACAGCGAGAGAGACACAGAGACAGCGAGAGAGACAGCGACAGAGACAGAGAGACAGACAGCCAGCGAGACAGCCAGCGAGACAGCCAGCGAGACAGCCAGCGAGACAGCCAGCGAGACAGACAGCGAGACAGCCAGTGAGAGAGAGAGAGACAGCCAGCGAGAGAGAGAGAAAG
>NC_088240.1:24514713-24517213 GCF_036934945.1 Oncorhynchus masou masou | reverse complement strand
GAGAGAGAGAGACAGCCAGCGAGAGAGAGAGACAGCCAGCGAGAGAGAGAGAGACAGCCAGCGAGAGAGAGAGAGACAACCAGCGAGAGAGAGAGAGAGACAACCAGCGAGAGAGAGAGAGACAGCCAGCGACAGAGAGAGCCAGTGTGAGAGACAGCCAGCGAGAGAGAGAGAGAGAGACAGCCAGCGAGAGAGAGAGAGAGAGAGAGAGAGAGACAGCCAGCGAGCGAGAGAGAGAGAGAGACAGCCAGCGAGAGAGAGAGAGACAGCCAGCTGACACCAGCACTGCTTCAAAAGAAAGAATTCCAATAAGCAAAATCATGAACCAATCAAAGGAATCATATTTACAACATTGGAAAAATGAAACAAAATCCCAAAGCCGACTAAATTGCTATCTCACCCTAAACAGAGAATATGAATTGGCTGATTATCTCTACTCTGTCAGAGATACGAAGCAGAGACAGATCCTTACCAAGTACAGGCTGAGTGACCACCGATTGGCAATAGAAACCGGCAGACATAAAAAGACATGGCTACCCAAAGAGGAGCGTGTATGTGGTCACTGCATAACAGGGGAGGTAGAGACAGAGATGCACTTTCTCCTTTACTGTGATAAATATTCCTCACAAAGAGATTCATTATTCACAGAAATTACTAAACATATTCCAAATTTTTACAAATTGAACCCAGAGGAAAAACTAAGAATACTCATGGGCGAAGGAGCAATGGCTCCTCTTGCAGCCAAATATGTATTTTCCTGCCATAGCCTGAGGGACACTGAATAATAACATCTGCATAGTAAGCAGTAACTTAATTGTTATTGCTATTATTGTTATTACTGTAATTATTATTATTTTTGTATTTAATTTTGTATTATTATTTACTACACTTTTATATTTTATATTTGCTATCATTTAGAATTTTGTTACAATGTATATTGTATACATTGTTGCTTTGGCAATATTGACACAATGTTTTTCATGCCAATAAAGCAGTTTGAATTTGAATTTGAGAGAGAGAGACAGCCAGCGAGAGAGAGAGAGAGACAGCCAGCGAGAGAGAGAGAGAGACAGCCAGCGAGAGAGAGAGAGAGAGAGACAGCCAGCGAGAGAGAGAGAGAGAGAGACAGCCAGCGAGAGAGAGAGAGAGAGAGACAGCCAGCGAGAGAGAGAGAGAGAGAGAGACAGCCAGCGAGAGAGAGAGAGAGAGAGACAGCCAGCGAGAGAGAGAGAGAGACAGCCAGCGAGAGAGAGAGAGACAGCCAGCGAGAGAGAGAGAGAGACAGCCAGCGAGAGAGAGAGACAGCCAGCGAGAGAGAGACAGCCAGCGAGAGAGAGAGAGACAGCCAGCGAGAGAGAGAGAGAGAGACAGCGAGAGAGAGAGAGAGAGACAGCGAGAGAGAGAGAGAGAGAGAGAGAGAGACAGCGAGAGAGAGAGAGAGACAGCCAGCGAGAGAGAGAGACAGCCAGCGAGAGAGAGAGAGAGACAGCGAGAGAGAGAGAGACAGCGAGAGAGAGAGAGACAGCGAGAGAGAGAGAGAGACAGCGAGAGAGAGAGAGAGAGACAGCGAGAGAGAGAGAGACAGCGAGAGAGAGAGAGAGAGAGAGACAGCGAGAGAGAGAGAGAGAGAGACAGCCAGCGAGAGAGAGAGAGAGAGAGAGCCAGCCAGCGAGAGAGAGAGAGAGAGCCAGCGAGAGAGAGAGAGAGAGCCAGCGAGAGAGAGAGACAGCCAGCGAGAGAGAGAAAGAGAGACAGAGAGAGAGAGAGAGAGAGAGAGAGAGCCAGCGAGAGAGAGACAGACAGCGAGAGACAGCCAGAGACAGAGAGAGACAGACAGACAGCGACAGACAGCGACAGACAGCGAGACAGAGACAGACAGCGAGACAGAGACAGACAGCGAGACAGAGACAGACAGCGAGACAGCGACAGACAGCGAGACAGAGACAGACAGCGAGACAGAGACAGACAGCGAGACAGAGACAGAGAGACAGACAGACAGAGACAGAGAGACAGACAGACAGAGACAGAGAGACAGACAGACAGAGACAGAGAGACAGACAGAGAGCCAGACAGACAGAGAGCCAGACAGTGGCACAGACAGACAGACAGACAGAGACAGACAGACAGCGAGACAGAGACAGACATCGAGACAGACAGACAGCGAGACAGACAGCGAGACAGACAGACAGCGAGCGCCAGACAGACAGCGAGACAGACAGACAGCGAGCGCCAGACAGACAGCGAGACAGACAGACAGCGAGCGAGACAGCGAGCGAGACAGCGAGCGAGACAGACAGCGAGACAGACAGCGAGACAGACAGCGAGACAGACAGCGACAGACAGCGAGACAGACAGAGACAGACAGACAGAGAGCCAGACAGACAGCGACAGACAGACAGAGACAGACAGACAGCAACAGACAGACAGACACAGACAGACAGAGACAGACAGACAGAGAGCCAGACAGACAGCGACAGACAGACAGCGACAGACAGAGACA
>NC_088240.1:24084713-24184713 GCF_036934945.1 Oncorhynchus masou masou | reverse complement strand
TACTGGGGAGTGGCTGCACCCATAGCTGCTCTTGTTGCGCACCAGAAAGGCGCTGCCCACTGTCATGTGGTGCTAAACTTCAACATGTTGGTTGTGTTACGGTCGCTCCAGCTGTGTTGAATTGCTCCAGCGGTGCTCAATTAAAGCAAATAAAAATTGGGGACAATTGTTGTGTAATTCTAACTAACAAACACATACACACACTGTCTTTTTTTAAATCATATTCTTATTCTGATGTTTCATTATCGAACACTCAGTGGTCAAGTCTGAGTCTTGTCCTGTGTGTGAGTCATAAGGAAATCATTTTTTTAGATGTCAGTATAAAGTCCCCCCCAGGGTCACTGTTTCCTCTGTGTCTGTGCTATAAGCCCAGGGGCACTGTTTCCTCTGTGTCTGTGCTATAAGCCCAGGGGCACTGTTTCCTCTGTGTCTGTGCTATAAGCCCAGGGGCACTGTTTCCTCTGTGTCTGTGCTATAAGCCCAGGGTCACTGTTTCCTCTGTGTCTGTGCTATAAGCCCAGGGGCACTGTTTCCTCTGTGTCTGTGCTATAAGCCCAGGGGCACTGTTTCCTCTGTGTCTGTGCTATAAGCCCAGGGGCACTGTTTCCTCTGTGTCTGTGCTATAAGCCCAGGGTAACTGTTTCCTCTGTGTCTGTGCTATAAGCCCAGGGTCACTGTTTCCTCTGTGTCTGTGCTATAAGCCCAGGGGCACTGTTTCCTCTGTGTCTGTGCTATAAGCCCAGGGTCACTGTTTCCTCTGTGTCTGTGCTATAAGCCCAGGGGCACTGTTTCCTCTGTGTCTGTGCTATAAGCCCAGGGTCACGGTTTCCTCTGTTTCTGTGCTATAAGCCCAGGGTCACTGTTTCCTCTGTTTCTGTGCTATAAGCGCAGGGTCACTGTTTCCTCTGTGTCTGTGCTATAAGCCCAGGGTCACTGTTTCCTCTGTGTCTGTGCTATGAGCCCAGGGTCACTGTTTCCTCTGTGTCTGTGCTATGAGCCTACGGTACTGTTTCCTCTGTGTCTGGGCTATGAGCCCAGGGTCACTGTTTCCTATGTGTCTGTGCTATGAGCCCAGGGTCACTGATTCCTCTGTGTCTGTGCTATGAGCCTACGGTACTGTTTCCTCTGTGTCTGGGCTATGAGCCCAGGGAACTGTTTCCTCTGTGTCTGTGCTATAAGCCCAGGGTCACTGTTTTCTCTGTGTCTGTGCTATGAGCCCAGGGTCACTGTTTCGTCTGTGTCTGTGCTATGAGACTAGGGTCACTGTTTCCTCTGTGTCTGTGCTATGAGCCCAGGGTCACTGTTTCGTCTGTGTCTGTGCTATGAGCCCAGGGTCACTGTTTCCTCTGTGTCTGTGCTATGAGCCCAAGGCCACTTTTCCTCTGTGTCTGTGCTATGAGCCCAGGGTCACTGTTTCCTCTGTGTCTGTGCTATGAGCCCAGGGTCACTGTTTCCTCTGAGTCTGTGCTATGAGCCCAAGGAACTGTTTCCTCTGTGTCTGTGTCTGTGCTGTGAGCCCAGGGCCACTTTTCCTCTGTCTGTGCTATGAGCCCAGGGCCACTTTTCCTCTGTCTGTGCTATGAGCCCAGGGAATTGTGTTGTGAGGTGTCATTATCTCCCCCCCCACTCCTTCTGTCCATCCCTGCTTCTTTCCCATCCCTTTCTCCCATCCCAATTTGACTATTTTTTCCATGGGGCAGTTTTGCAGCTCATTTCCTGCAATTCCAAACATTTTGCAATGACTTATACCATGTTAATGATAACGACTGCACCTCCTTAGACCTCTCTTTAACCCAGACTACAACTGTCCTAGAGCGAGCTTTCCCTCCTTGCACACAGGCATTTCTTCACCCAGGGATAAACATTAACCCATACTTCTCACTGAGCACATTTTTTAACATTTATTTTATTTCTTCAGTTATACACATTTTGCCATGAGGCATAGAAACATTTTAGCAATTTTATAAACGTCATGCAATTCTACTCATTTTGCCATGGGGCAGATCATTTTCTTGGTAGTTTTAAAGCTAATTTCCTGCAATTCTACATATTTTGCTATGACTTATGCCATCTTAATGATATCTGAGTGAGAGTGACTAACAGAATGAAAGGGGGACCCTTGGAGGTTAGGACACCTGGTCACGTGTCCTGTGTGACTGATCGGTAGACTAACTTACCAATCTAAAAATTGTTAGCCGACATGGCTAACAAGAGAAAAATTGCTGATGCACAACCAAATATTGAACTTGCACATTGTGTATTCTACTATTCTAACTCTCAACAGTAAGTTAGGATCCTGACAGAGTTCTAAAAATAAAAATGTAACTATTAAACATTCTGGGTCAGGGGGTGCCTAGCGACCTTGGACCCCAAGCCACCGCTAAAGTCACTTATGCCTGGAGCCGACCCTGCACACACACACACACACACACACACACACACACACACCACGTTGTGTGTACAATGACAATGGTGCTCCTCCTCCTGTTTGGCATCACTAATGGAAACACCAGATCATTGAGAACTGTAAGAAAGACACGTGACCAGAGGTATTACACACACACACATCTTTTCATTAGAGTTGGCTACTGACGGAGACTCGCTGCACAGAGCGACTGCTGCGGTGCTCCTCTCTCTCTCTCTCCGTCTCTCTCTCTCTCTTTCTTCTCTCTCTGCCTCCAGGGCTTTTCAGACTGCACCTCCTTAGGCCTCTCTTTAACCCAGGCTAAAACTGTCCTAGAGCGAGCTTACCCTCCTTGCACACAGGCATTTGTTCACCCAGGGATAAATGTTCACCCAGCGATAAACATTAACCTAGGGATAAATGTTCACCCAGGGATAAACATTAACCTAGGGATAAATGTTCACCCAGGGATAAACGTTAACCTAGGGATAAATGTTAACCCAGGGATAAAGGTTCACCCAGGGATAAACATTAACCTAGGGATAAATGTTCACCCAGGGATAAACATTAACCTAGGGATAAACATTAACCTAAGGATAAATGTTAACCCAGGGATAAACATTAACCCAGACGTCTAACACTTGTGCCCTGAAGCACTAGTTTTTTTCTTCTGCACAGAGAGAAGGTTGTGTGTGGAAATAGCGTTGGGATGGGGATTCAATTCCACTCTCGCTCATTTTGACATAGAGTTACATGCACCAAAGGCGGTGGCATAAATATACACTGAGTATACCACACATTAGGAACACCTTCCTAATATTGAGTTGCACCCCCGTCATCTTCACTGATGAATTGGATTTAACAAGTGACATCAATAAGGAATCATAGTTTTCACCTGGACTCACCTGGTCAGTCTATGTCATGGAAAGTGCAGGTGTTCCTAATGTTTTGTACACTCAGTGTATATATATATATATATATATATATTTATATATATATATATATATATATACATTCAGCTCTGGAAAATATTAAGAGACCACTGCAAAATGATCAGTTTCTCTGGTTTTACTATTTGTAGGTTTGTGTTTGGGTAAAATGAACATATTTCCTTTATTCTATAAACTACTGACAATATTTCTCCCAAATTTCAAATAAAATTATTGTTATTTAGAGCATTTATTTGCAGAAAATGACCACTGGTAAAAATAACAAAAAAAGATTGATGTTGGATGACTTTATGCCACTTCTGGCGCAAAAATTCAAGAAGCTCGACTTTGTTTAATGGCTTGTGACCATCCATCTTCCTCTTGATCACATTCCAGAGGCTTTCAATGGGGTTCAGGTCTGGAGATTTGGCTGGACATGACAGGGTCTTGATCTGGTGGTCCTCCATCCACACCTTGATTGACCTGGCTGTGTGGCATGGATCATTGTCCTGCTGGAAAAACCAATCCTCAGAGTTGGGGAACATTGTCAAAGCAGAAAGAAGCAAGTTTTCTTCCAGGACAACCTTGTACATGGCTTGATTCATGTGTCCTTCACAAAGACCAATCTGCCCGATTCCAGCCTTGCTGAAGCACCCCCAGATCATCACCGATCCTCCACCAAATGTCACAGATCTGGAGAGGCCGACAAGCTACAGTGTTTCGCACCCACTGTGAAATCTGTTGGAGGATCAATTTATCAGGGGGTGCTGCAGCACCTCTACTTATCCTGGCTGTCCTTAACCACGGGAAGTTCTGAGCTCTGGGTAGGCTGAATGTATTCTCTGTGCTGGTTAGCACACACACCCTCAAGTCCTGTTATATTCTATGTCCACTGTACTTATCTCCTAGTTATGCAACATGAAGCACACACACACACATACACTACCAGCAACAACAACAACAACAAAACAAAGCTGTGATCAAAGTCTATGATCTTATTGGACACACTGCTGAATAACAATCACAATCAGGAAGGATGTGTGTGTTTGTGTTAATTTGTGTGAAGGTGTGAGAATGTGGTTGTGTACATATGCATGTGTATGTTTTTGTCTGTGTGTGTGCGTACAAAGCTGTCACAATACTGTCCCATCACCTTAAATAATCCCAGTCATGCGTGAGATGCGATTCCCACAAACAATACAAAGGATGGCCCACGTCACTGACCCTCAACCTAGAAACTCACTCACTCTAATAGAGCTGACATGCTTCTCTAGTCTATTCTACGTGACAGTCATATATGTTCTACACAATTTAAACTAAAAGTTCTGAAACGTTTCACCCAACTGAACAGACCCCAGGTTCTCACTGTAGGCCTAAACTTCTGTTATGCTGTCTAGCCCGCATGATGAAGGAAGGAGACGAGGAAGAGAAGAGACAAGTAGACATATGACACTTAGTGTTGGGACGGGCCTCTTTCTGACACATGGTGGAGTGAGGGATTCGTGTGTATGCCGGTCATTATAAAGAGACCAGAGAAGTGCTCGCAAACACAACCTCCAGGCTAATGGGTTTCTGGATTGTTATTTACCTGCACTTAGGCTGTACCTGCTTGGGTTGAGAGTTCTAATTAATCAATTGATCTGCCGTCCCTTCACGTTGCCAGGTTAGTGTATAACAAGGCTAATTAGCCAGTTTCGCTACGAGTAAGAGCAGCTGCAGGCTGTGATGAAAGAGCGGCTGTTCACCCCAACTAGAACATAGACTGACTTTGTTAAGTATTGCTTTGCCGGTCATTTCTAACCGTTTGAAGTGAACACAAAACAAAAGTTTAGCAAATAGTCTCAGATGCCCTCGTTTGCTCATCAGCGCCTCTATATAAACAGCGCAGTCACGAGGGTTCTATCTGCTGGCTACTTGCGCAGCCGCTCAACAGCCGAAGCAGGCTATGTTAGAGCTGGTCTGGATCTAAAGCCTGCCCAACATCGTTGTCTACTGGGCCAGGAGGGAAGAAAATTGTAAAGGGAATGGTTAGGCCTGTTACACACATACTAAACTATGTCAAACATGTTGTAAACTACAGCCCAACCATAGAATTAGAATGCATTAGTGTTCACTTATTCCAATTATATAATCTTAAAACACACACACCTCAACATTTACCACTGACCTGATCACCACCACATATTTCTCCTTTGATGTTGGCATGATAATTGCTACAGCAGAAACAGACTGTCCAGCTGGAAAATAATAAAATACATCCAGCTACATGTCATAAACCTGTAAACATGCCACACAAACTTCATAAACCTGTAAACATGCCACACAAATTTCATAAACCTGTAAACATGCCACACAAACTTCATAAACCTGTAACCATGCCACACAAACTTCATAAACCTGTAACCATGCCACACAAACTTCATAAACCTGTAAACATGCCACACAAATTTCATAAACCTGTAAACATGCCACACAAACTTCATAAACCTGTAAACATGCCACACAAATTTCATAAACCTGTAAACATGCCACACAAACTTCATAAACCTGTAAACATGCCACAGAAACTTCATAAACCTGTAAACATGCCACACAAACTTCATAAACCTGTAAACATGCCATAAGAACTTCATAAACCTGTAAACATGCCACACGTACTTCATAAACCTGTAAACATGCCACCCAAACTTCATAAACCTGTAAACATGCCACACAAACTTCATAAACCTGTAAACATGCCATAAGAACTTCATAAACCTGTAAACATGCCACACGTACTTCATAAACCTGTAAACATGCCACCCAAACTTCATAAACCTGTAAACATGACACACAAACTTCATAAACCTGTAAACATGACATACGAACTTCATGAACCTGTAAACATGCCACACAAACTTCATAAACCTGTAAACATGACATACGAACTTCATAAACCTGTAAACATGCCATACAAACTTCATAAACCTGTAAACATGCCATACAAACTTCATAAACTGCATGGCCATGTACGGAAGGAGAGTTGTCCTGGCCTAAAGAATAACACGAGGGGATAGGGTAATGTCTGCACCATGTTTATTTCCCCATTCCATTTGTCATTGTATTCATTTCCTTTCTCCAGAGCTGGCCTTACAACATGGCAAAGTTGCTATAGTGACGGGAGGCACCAGGGGAATTGGCTATGAGACCTCAAGACACATGGCCCGCCTGGGGGCCCACATTATCATAGGTAGGCCTACATAAAGACACCATACTGTACACCACATCCCTACCAATGTGAATGTGTTATACCGTTCAACAGTACTATGAACTGATTAATATACTTAGTTAATATAATGTCTTAATAATATGTTTAATACCCACGGACAGAAATATTTAGTAGGCAAATTATTTCCTCAGGGTAGGTTTTTAATTATCTGTTCAGATAGGCAGCTTCTCCTGGGAGTGTATGTGGGTAGTTGTGTGTTGTGGAATTTAGCAATGTGTGCATATAGGCCTGCCGTGGCAAGGGACTGTGTTTGTGTGTGTGTGTGTCTGTATTTGCGTGTGGGTATGCGTCTCTCGCTCTCTCTTTCGCTCTGAGTGTTTACTGGGTGTGTTTACTTAGATCAGTCTCTTCTCTTCTCCTCCCCTCCTCTCTTGTTCCTTGTCTCTCCCTCTCTAGCTGGACAGAATGAGCTGAAGGGTGTGTCTGTTGTGAAGAGCATTTGTGAGGAGAACAGAGAGGCCAAAGGTAACACACAGTGCACACAGTCCACACAGTTCTGTTTGCTTTCGTGCGTCCATGGCTCTTGATATTACTGATTGGAGTGTGAGTGAACACACCTTTTTGCAGGTAGAAATCAGCTTCTAGTTAAAAAGCAGAATGACTGTTAAGAACTGGAGCTGTGCATCTCTGCTCTAGTGCGTCACGTCAGTTAAAAGTAGAGATGGCGTCATTGAAGTAGATTTCCTCTCTGGAACTGTTGCATGATCTATTTCTCTTTGTGAAGATTAAGATGGCATTGAGGGGTGTTAGGGAGTGGGGGCGGGGGCGGGGGAGGGAAGCATGCTCTGAATGATAGGGTGCTCTGAATGACGGTGCTCTGAATGACGGGGGTGAGTTGGGAGATGAAGGAAGTGAGGGGAGGTGAGGGTCATGTAGCTCTGTCCTCTGAATGACAATGTGCCGATGGGACGATTAGGTGGGGGTAGCGAGGGTGCGTGTGAGCGTGTGTCTGAATGACAATGTAACGGAAGCGTCATTAGTATGTGAGGCAGGTGCTTCTCACCAAATGTCCTCTGGCTCTTCGTGTGCATGTTTGTCTGTGTGTACGGAGCATAGGAGACAGCGCAGGAGAGAGGAGATTAGAAGAAAGAGTACATGCCCAACGGGCCAATGGATGTCAAGCCTACCCTCAGGAGCCCGCCTTCCTGGGTATAATACCGGGGCTCGCATCTATTTCCTCAATTCAGTACCACTCTTCAGCGAGCACAAATCCCCAAACTGAGTTAAACCTCATTACCTCCTTCAGGGAACAGTAGTTAAATTCCTAACTGTACATTCCCTTTCAGTCGGTCACTCAGTATAACATACTATGGAGACATAAATCACACCCCAAGCCGCCTCAGAGGGTGCCAGACTAGGAGGCCCACAGTAGCCTAAGCACGCACACACAGGTTTCACCGGCTCCAAAAAGGGGTTACAGAAGTCACCTTTCCCCTAATACTTACCCCTTGAAGCCTGAACTGTCAGAGCCCCATACAGGGAACCAGAACCTACTGCAACTTGGCTATGCACACTGACGCGCTTCCACTGCAGCCCAAGTCCATAGACCCAACGGTTCCGTGAAAAATACATACCTTGCGAGCCTGAAATGTCAGAATTCATACAAGGAACCCAAAACAGCAGAACACCTGTCGTGACTTGGTAAAGTGCACAAGCTCACTGCATAGCATCGACCAGAGTCGATGAACCACGGGAGCCCAAGGCTCAAACCCACAGGTAACTGTCGTAACCCTGATAAATGCGCAACCTGCACACTAAGAACACAATGAGCCACACAGTGAGCAATTATGTCTAAGCAATAAAACCTCACAAAAGCATTTTTCGGGAACCCCAACTTGCTGCAGCATATGCATCTCCAATCTTTATGCCCCTGAACAATGCCCAAGAAGCCTCCACACCCCTAGTGGAGTGAGCACGCACACCACTAGGCAACCTTGTCCTTTGCTGACATATGCCAGGGAGATAGCCTCCACAATCCTGAGCTGGATTAGCGAAACAAACAGAAATCTGGTCACAAACGTGGATATCCTTGGTCCTAAAGCGCGCACTGGACAAAAAGTGCGCACCGGACTCAGACCATGCAACCTTCGTTGTTTACTGGAAGCTAACGGTGGAGGTGAGACAGGGAACATCTATAAAGCCAGGGACCTGTAAGACACACAGTATATATATGTACAACCCTCTAGTAGAAGGCGCACGCGTTGACTGTATAGTCATAATCATGTTTGAGGGTAAACCCCTAGCCGTCAAATTCAACCTTTCAGGGGCCAAACCCACAGATCCATATTTGCGGTCGAGGGCGGCAGATTTTCCTGTACGCCTGGGACAATAGATCCCGATGACACAGAGCCCTCCAAGTGGCCCCGCCCAACTGGCGGATGATCTCCGGGAAATGAGGCTTATCTGGGCGAACCGGGAGCCACCAGAATCAACAACATTGAGAAGAACAGACAAAAACGTGCATTTTCTCACGATGCATAAAGATCTACATCAGCCCTGCCAAACCGGTCCCAGGGGATGCACCCACGTTGAGATATTGTGGGTGCACACGATGAGAGATCCGGGAAGATACGTTGCCCTGAGTGACAGAAAATGTGCACTGCTCCATACAAGCAGATAACAGGCAAGGTTTAGGAGAGAGAGAGACTGTGTTCCCCCCTGCTTGTTTATGTACGCCACCGCTGAACACCAAGGAACCTTGGGTAGAAACAATGTGCTTTCGTGGTACTGCCGTTCTGATACCCGGCTCACAATGGGTTCGGGGACTTTGGCAACCAGTAACTTGCCCCCATTGACCGAGCCACTTGGAAACACTGTTGCCACAGTAAATGGTCGGGAAGGAGGGCCCCGAGAACACACCCCCTCCCCGGCATCCAGCTAGGGTCACAAGGTCTCCTCCTTCCCCTGCCCTGTGGAATAATCAGCCTCCATCCCGCTCTTCGGGTAGGAGCGTTGGGCCAGTAACCAAGCTTTCAGTTGAATGCATTCATTGGTACTGACTAGGTATCCCCCTTTCCTTTCTTCTGTGACCCAGCATGGCATCTGTTCCAAGACTTTCAAAGCTGCTCAGAAGCACCAAAATGGTCAAAAACCGTCCTCGAAGCCGCCCCCCCTGGCCCGGGGAAACCTGGCTCTGACCTGGAGTGGCAGCACACGACTCCAATACCATCATTATGTTTGCCGACAATACGACGGTGGTAGGCCTGATCACTGACTATGATGAGACAGCCTATAGGGAGGAAGTCAGAGACCTGGCAGCGTGGTGCCAGAACAACAACGTCTCCATCTATTTCAGCAAGACAAAGGAGCTGATCATGGACTACAGGAAACAGAGGGCCGAGCACGCCCCAATTCACATCTACGGGCTGTAGTGGAGTGAGTGGAAAGCTTCAAGGTCCTCGGTGTCCACATCACTAAGGATCTATCATGGTGACACACACCAGCACAGTCGTGAACATGGCCTCTCAGGAGGCTGAAAAGATTTAACATGGGCCCTCAGATCCTCAAAAAGTTCTAAAGCTGCACCATTGAGAGCATCTTGACTGGCTGCATCACTGCTTGGTATGGCAACTGCTTTGCATCAGAATTGCTTCTACCTCCAAGCAATAAGACTGCTAAATTGTTTGTTAAATAGTTAACCAAACAGCTACCAGGACCATCTGCATTGCCCCATTTGGAATAACTTTTTTGACTCATCACATACGCTGCTGCTACTGTTTATTATCTGTCACTTTATTCCCAGTTATATGTACATACAGTGTCTAACTCAATTACCTCTTACCTTACTGGTACCCCGTATACAGTCTCAAGAAAAAGTATGTGAACCCTTTGGAATTATCTGGATTTCTGCATAAATTGGTCATACAATTTGATCTGATCTTCATCTTCACAACAACAAACAAACACAGTCTGCTTAAAATGTTATTGTCTACATTGAATGCATCATTTAAACATTCACAGTGTAGGTTGGGGAAAATATGTGAACCCTTAGGCTAATGACTTCTCCAAAAGCTAATTGGAGTCAGGAGTCAGCTAACCAATCATTGAGACGAGAACGGAGAAGTTGGTTAGAGCTGCCCTGCCCTATGAAAAACACTCATAACATTTGAGTTTGCTATTCACAAGAAGCATTGCCTGATTTGAACAATGCCTCGAACAGAAGAGATCTCAGAAGATTTTGTTGTTGCGTTGTTGCATAACGCTGGAAAGGTTTACAAAAGTATCTCCAAAAACCTTGACGTTCATGACTTTCCCAAGTTTATCAAGACATTTTGCAGGAGAATGTAAGGCTATATGAAGCTTAACAGAAGTTGGGTAATGCAACAGGACAACAACCCAAACACAGAAGTAAATCAGCAACAGAATGGCTTCAACAGAAGAAAATACGCCTTCCCGGAGTGGCCCATTCAGAGTCCTGACCTCAACCCGATTGAGATGCTGTGGCATGACCTCGAGCGGTTCACACCAGACATCCTAAGAATATTGTTGAACTGAAACCGTTTTGTAAAGATGAATGGTCCGAAATTCCTCCTGACCGTTGTGGAGGTCTGATCTGCAACTACAGAAAACGTTTGGTTGAGGTTATTGCTGCCAAAGTAGGGTCAACCAGTTGTTAAATCCAAGGGTTCACATACTTTTTTCCAGCCTGCACTGTTAATGTTTATACGGTTTAACATATAATTGTTTGTGTTATTAGTTTAAGCAGATGGTGTTTGTCTATTGTAGACTTATGACTAATTTATATAGAAGTCCAGATAATTCCAAAGGGTTCACATACTTTTCTTGCCACTGTATATATATACTCATTGTGTTTCATTATTACGTGTTTTATTTATCTATTATTTCACGTTTTTATTTCTCTCTGCATTGTTGGGAAGGGCCCGTAAGTAAGCATGTGACAAATTCAATTTGATTTGAAACTCTTGTGGGGAGAAGACGGCCAATCCACCCCCAGGTGATTTGTCGCCCTACGATATAGCTCCATCAAAGGTGCATTAACCACTAATGGTTCACTCTGCCCCGCCGAATCCAAAGCTGGGGATGTAGGCTGCCCTGGACTGATGTCATCCGATTGACACTCTGAAATCCCTCCAGAGCCAACCAGGGATACTATATCATCCCGGAATCCGGACTCTGAACACTGCCAGAGAAACCGGAATGAGCCTCACACGGCTGGGATGACACTCCGACCACCACTGCCGCTCTCTCCCAGCTTCAGACAACCCCATTATCAAGGTCAAATCACCGGTTGACCCTTCACCAGCAGCCCCAATCTTTCTCACTAATTCAGCCCGACGCCCAATGAAAGTTGAGCCCAGTCGGAGACAATGGTCACACAAATTGGTCCGAGCCAAAGCCTCCTGAGCATGTTTCCACCCCAGTCAAACAGAACAGCACTCGTGAGTATCTTTCATTTTCATTGTGAAACCACATGCCCACGGTAGGAGGTTCAAACTCGGATGGTTAGCCTTTTTTAAAAACTTACTCTTACCACTAGCCATGTTACTCAAGCAAGGAAGCACTGGCTACACAAGCAGAGAACAAAGTAGTTGGTTTTTAGCTAACATAAATCCTACCCAAGCAAGGAAATATTAGCTACACAAACAGAGCAAAAAGTAGTTAGCTTTGAGCAAACACAAAAACGTATACCAAGACCCAAAACTCTCAACATCTAGGGGGGCGAGTACTCTCTCCCCACTAACAGGCACTTTAGTTCGTGCCGAATCTCGTAGTCTTCGTGTGCTTGAAAAGTTTGTAAATTGCGTGACACATTCTTCCATCAGGCGAGCTGAAAAGCAAAAGAATTTAGGAAATGGATGCTTCTGGGGGCGGGCTTGGCATCCCCTGGCTGTTGATTGGTCAGTGACTCCCCATCGTATTGTATACAGAGTCATCGACTGAAAGGGAACAGTGTGTTAACCAGTAGTGTAATGGAGGATAAATGTAAGTAAGCAGAGCAGTGAATAGTGAAAAGTGTTTAACCACCTATTAGCGTTTTTTTGTATTAAAGTTTAGTTATTTGCCTACCGTCATCTTGATAGGTGCTCAGAATTTACCCACCTACTTTTGTGAGTCATGCCTGGACACTATATTAAATGTAACACTGCAGTAGCTTGGCTACATTTGATAGACAGTAGTGTATTAACAGTGCATTTGATATGGACTGTAGCAGTGGTGCAGTAGTGTATTGGGTCAGAGTGGAGTAGCACTGGGTACATTAACAGAATGAAAAGCTTGTAGGTGTAAAATGTGCTTATCTCTCTGGCATGGAGCCCAGATCCTCGTTGTAATTATCACAGGTAGAAAAGGTGGAGTGGAAGGGAGAGATGAAGAGGAGGGGTGGAAAGGATAGGAGGAAAGGAGTGGAGTGTGCCCTAAATGCCCAATTGTTGAGAGGAAAATAGCAAAGCACATGTACACCAAAGGCTTCTTATGTTTTGCCAGAGCCAATCAAAACACCACCCATTTATAGCAAAATCTGCACATACTCATAAAGACAGGATGACAGGTTGGGGACATGGGGACAGAGAGGGACAGAAAGGCAGGCAGGCATTCAGACAGGGGCAAAGCTAGCTATAAGCACACAGGGTTAGGACTGGAATTTGGCATTAGTTAAATTATTCTCATATCAGTATCAAACCCTGGCTTAGCCTGTGTATGAAACACACAAACACACACACACAAACACAAATAGTCCTCACACGCACACAGCCAGAGGACTAGGGCTTTTCAAGCTGGACATTTTGTTTTTCACCCTGGGTAAACTAATGCTAGTGTGAAACAAGGGTAAGCTAGCCCTAGGCTACTTTTAACCCAGGATAAGTTTAGCCCTGGACTAAAAATCATCCATTGTGAAAGGCTATTTTTGACTCTGAAAGTCACACACACAGACACAAACACAACACACACCGAGCAGAGGTCCTACAGCAAGTCCTGCCAGCGTTGCTGCTACAGAATACTTACTGTATGAGATGTTAGGAGGAAGTATTGGTATCATGTAGTATAATGTGTATGAAGCTAGCAGCAGTTTGTGTTTTCTATTAGAGAAGAGCCTACTGTAGGAGATGAATACATTGATGCTGCTTTGATTTTCCACTACAGACACAGTTAGCAGAATTTGTTTTTTTTTACAAGAGTGCTGATTATGCTGTGTGTGTGTTTGTTTGTTTCTATGTGCTCAAATAATCTGCCTATAAGACCTTCTACCCGTATATGTGTATTTACAGATGTAGGATCTTAATTTGAGCCAGTTTGCTACAGCAGGAGATTAATCCTGCAGCAACAAGTAATGGGAATTATTAAATGGATTATAATTAATAGTGATTTTTTTAAAGTGTTGATACATTTTTTGTAAGGGAAAACCAAGTCTGAAATTTCTAAGTGGAAATTACAAACTTCAGAAGCCTTTTTAAACCTAAACTACACATTTAAAATGTTCTTTATTGCAGGAAAGTTCTCCTGCAACAGGGTAATCAAATTAAGATCTTATATCTGTACTGTGTATTGTATTTAAATTAATGGTGTGTGTGTGTGTTTTGTGTTTTCAGTGGAGTTTGATCAGTTGAATCTGGCATCTTTGCAGTCAGTCAGGCAATTTGTCCAGAGTATCAAGAGACGAGGCCTACCGCTGCCCATCTTAGTCAACAATGGTGAGTGACACACTATCAACCAATCAATCTGCCGACCTATACGCTTGATATGAGACTTACATTCTTAAATGAACTGTGTCTTAACTATTTGTGTTTGTGCACACGTGTAGCGGCGGTCATGTTGGTCCCTGAGGGTCGTACAGATGAGGGCTTGGAGGTTCACTTTGGGGTCAACTACCTAGGTCACTTCCTGTTGACCTTGCTGCTGTTAGACACATTAAAGCATTCTGGGAAACGTGGTTCCTGCTCACGTGTTGTCACCCTCTCCTTGTCCGCTCATGGTGCTGGAGAGATACAACTAGACAGCCTGCTAAACAGGTACACACACACACACACTAGTGGGGCACTGGTGAGATGTTTGTTCACCTGCACCTGCCCGCAATTACTAATTACCCATCCGCAACTGCCCGAGTATATGTGATAAAGTGAACATCTGAGGCACGCACCCGTCCCTAACCCACTAATATAGAACATGAGCTGCAGGCATAACATTTTTTTGGGACAATCTTTCTGCCTGATTGTAGATATGTTTCTGCTTATAATTTCTGACATTTCGGTAGGCTATTTGTTAATAGTCTACCGAAATCTATAGTCTATTTATTTATTTATTTATTTGTTTAACCTTTATTTAACTAGGCAAGTCAATTAACAACAAATTCTTATTTTCAATGACGGTTTGGAAGAGTAGGTTAACTGCCTTGTTCAGGGGCAAAACTACAGATTTTTACCTTGTCAGCTCAGGGATTCAATCTGGCAACCTTTCGGTTACTAGTCCAACGCTCTAACCACTAGGCTACCTGCCGCCCCGTCTATAATTAGATACATGCAGCTTCTCCTCACTCATTATGTTGCCCGAGAAGACTAAATAAATGCTTGGTCACCAGAATGTAATAAATCGATACAATGAATGCTTCAATCGAGTTGAAAAAGTTTTCTGTCATCTCTGCTTCTTTCGGGGCGCAAAGACATTTAGGGACCGGGAAGAAATCATCACAATCATCACCATAACATAGCCTGGTGTCACCCTCTTTACCACTTCACCAAATCTTTCCCAAACATGACTCTTCCGGCCCTCCCGTCTCTTGATCTTCCATTTTGCAGCGAATCTCTTTCTGAATTAAACTCTGACATTGTCCTTCTTGTTTCTTGTGGATTGACAATAACTTTTTCTACCCTTTTCCAAATGCATTTGGCGATTGGTGTGTAGGCTATTTGGCGTGCGTACAGTTAGGCCCTAAAGCTTAGGCTTATGCACTAATACCAGATAGCCTAAAATAATGATAGAAAAACCTATAGATTTAAATTGCACAATAATTATATATTTATAGAATTTTTAAGGTAGTGTTTTCTCTGTATTCAATCCAGCCACCCTTCATCCACATAATATTTCATGACCCTAAACCCACACGCCCAGCGGATATAACCGTGGGGACTACGGGTTATGAGTCAACCCACGCATCACATACACACACACCCTCCTCTCCTAATTTCCTCCCGCTCCAGACCTTTTTTCGACTTCTTTCTCCCCCCTCTCTCTCAGTCTTCAGGCAGTGTTATTCGGGCCAAGCGGCGTGCTCCCAGAGTAAGCTGGCACTACTGTTATTTTCCTCCCACCTGCAACAGAGGCTGGATAGAGGAGGGTTTCCAGTGGACCCTGGGATGGTCGACACTTCACTCTACTGCCACCTCTTCCCCACCGCCCGCCTCGCACAGACAGCCATCGCACGCCTGCTCTTTAGGGTACACACACACACACACACACACACACACACACACACACACACACACACACACACACACACACACACACACACACACACACACACACACACACACACACACACACACACACAGTGCTAATCGAGTATTGTCAATTACACAGTAACAGAATGATGCTGAGACTCAGATTTTTCACTTTATACATTTATGCCAAACAAAAACCAATGATTGTAAAGTTAAACAAACCTACAACTCTATGCACAAGGACTCCTTTTAACAATTTCCACTGAACATTTTACTGTGCAAATGCACATTTACTGAACAGTGCAGATGCAACGTTTGGTAACATAATGACTGTTTGTGGTGTTTGTGCCATCATTCTGTGACCAAACTTTGCATATGCACTGTTCTTCATGTAAATGTGTTTTTGTAAACTGTTGTGTGGAATTGTTAAAAGTCATCACTGTGCATATAGTTATATGGCTACCATTGAATTTCCTGTATCTGACTACTGTCAAAGTTTTCAGAATAAATCGGAACGATTTATTCAAGAAGTTAATTACAGAATAAGTATCTTAAAATGTGGCATTTCAGTACCGTACTGACTTCAGAGTGTATTTTTAGGCAGAGAGAGAGAAAGAGAGAGAAGTGAAGAAAGAGAGATGAAGAGGGAAAACTTGCCAAGTTTAAGAAAGATGAGAATGTTCAGAATCTCCATAAGATATGCATGAATCAATGTCCCATGACTCTGTCTTTTACAGTTGAGGCATTTAGCAGACGCTCTTATCCAGAGTGACTTACAGTTGTGAGTGCATACATTTTGGTACTTTTTCGTACTGGTCCCCTATTGGAATCGAACCCACAACCCTGGTGTTGCAAGCGCCATGCTCTACCAACACATACAGACACACACGCATGCACACATAGACACACCCACACACACACAGACACAAAGACACAAACACAAAATGAAATGTTAAAACATTTGCTTGTTAACTAAATAGTCAATTTCATTGGGGTTATTTTAGATTGTGTTTCATATCTTAAAGCATTGGCCTGGAGGCCCTGTTAATGTCTGCAGGATGTGATGGAAGGAGACAGCCCTGTGTGTGTCTGGAGGATGGGATGGAAGGAGACAGCCCTGTGTGTGTCTGGAGGATGGGATGGAAGGAGACAGCCCTGTGTGTGTCTGGAGGATGGGATGGAAGGAGACAGCCCTGTGTGTGTCTGGAGGATGGGATGGAAGGAGACAGCCCTGTGTGTGTCTGGAGGATGGGATGGAAGGAGACAGCCCTGTGTGTGTCTGGAGGATGGGATGGAAGGAGACAGCCCTGTGTGTGTCTGGAGGATGGGATGGAAGGAGACAGCCCTGTGTGTGTCTGGAGGATGGGATGGAAGGAGACAGCCCTGTGTGTGTCTGGAGGATGGGATGGAAGGAGACAGTCCTGTGTGTGTCTGGAGGATGGGATGGAAGGAGACAGCCCTGTGTGTGTCTGGAGGATGGGATTGAAGGAGACAGTCCTGTGTGTGTCTGGAGGATGGGATTGAAGGAGACAGCCCTGTGTGTGTCTGGAGGATGGGATTGAAGGAGACAGTCCTGTGTGTGTCTGGAGGATGGGATTGAAGGAGACAGTCCTGTGTGTGTCTGGAGGATGTGATTAAAGGAGACAGCCCTGTGTGTGTCTGGAGGATGGGATTGAAGGAGACAGCCCTGTGTGTGTCTGGAGGATGGGATTGAAGGAGACAGTCCTGTGTGTGTCTGGAGGATGTGATTGAAGGAGACAGCCCTGTGTGTGTCTGGAGGATGGGATTGAAGGAGACAGTCCTGTGTGTGTCTGGAGGATGGGATTGAAGGAGACAGTCCTGTGTGTGTCTGGAGGATGGGATTGAAGGAGACAGCCCTGTGTGTGTCTGGAGGATGGGATTGAAGGAGACAGTCCTGTGTGTGTCTGGAGGATGTGATTAAAGGAGACAGCCCTGTGTGTGTCTGGAGGATGGGATGGAAGGAGACAGCCCTGTGTGTGTCTGGAGGATGGGATGGAAGGAGACAGCCCTGTGTGTGTCTGGAGGATGGGATGGAAGGAGACAGCCCTGTGTGTGTCTGGAGGATGGGATGGAAGGAGACAGCCCTGTGTGTGTCTGGAGGATGGGATGGAAGGAGACAGCCCTGTGTGTGTCTGGAGGATGGGATGGAAGGAGACAGCCCTGTGTGTGTCTGGAGGATGGGATGGAAGGAGACAGCCCTGTGTGTGTCTGGAGGATGGGATGGAAGGAGACAGCCCTGTGTGTGTCTGGAGGATGGGATGGAAGGAGACAGCCCTGTGTGTGTCTGGAGGATGGGATGGAAGGAGACAGCCCTGTGTGTGTCTGGAGGATGGGATGGAAGGAGACAGCCCTGTGTGTGTCTGGAGGATGGGATGGAAGGAGACAGCCCTGTGTGTGTCTGGAGGATGGGATTGAAGGAGACAGCCCTGTGTGTGTCTGGAGGATGGGATGGAAGGAGACAGCCCTGTGTGTGTCTGGAGGATGGCATGGAAGGAGACAGCCCTGTGTGTGTCTGGAGGATGGGATGGAAGGAGACAGCCCTGTGTGTGTCTGGAGGATGGGATTAAAGGAGACAGCCCTGTGTGTGTCTGGAGGATGAGATGGAAGGAGACAGCCCTGTGTGTGTCTGGAGGATGGGATGGAAGGAGACAGCCCTGTGTGTGTCTGGAGGATGGGATGGAAGGAGACAGCCCTGTGTGTGTCTGGAGGATGGCATGGAAGGAGACAGCCCTGTTTGTGCTGTGTGGGTGTTAGAGAGTGTAATCACTACAGGCAGTTGCCTAAGTAAATGACCTTTAGGGAGCCTCTGCCATGCAGCTACAAATGCACCATTGATAACAGGCTCCTCAGCACTATCACATTAATACACACACACACACACGCACACACGCACACACACACACACGCACACACACGCACACACACACACACACACACACACACACACGCACACACACACACACACACACACACACACACTGTTGATCAGAGTCTCATGTAGAAATAGGTTGAAGTCAGTCTCATGTAGAAATAGGTTGAAAAGTCATGTTGTTGTAGAAATACTGTAGGCTTTTGTTGTTAGGGTGTAGATCTAGCTGTCTCTTTATGCCAGTGAAGCTCTGCTGGTTGTGTGTGTTTATATAACAGCCTCGTTGTGTGTGTGTGTGTCCGTGTGTGCGTGCCTGGGTGCATGCGTTATGTATAACAGTCTGACAGTTTGTGTTGTGCCCCCAGAGCCCGTCCCAGGGAGCGTCCACGGTCCCCTACACTGCTCTGTCTCCGTCTCTGGAGGGGGAGGGAGGAGCCTACTGGAGCAATGGGCGCACAGAGATGACATCACCAAACACCTACGACCCACAGCTCCATCGCGGCCTCTGGGACTCCAGCTGCAGACAAGTTGCCCTGCCATGACCCCTGACTTTCAACCCCTGACCCTGACCCCCAACATGGGACTGGATGTCTGAGACCCAACACTTAGTCTGTCTGACTGGTGTTGTCTTTGTTTTGACTATCTCCTCACCACCAGACTGTGATTGGACTGATGACGACCATGGCTAGACTTTGATTGGTTAGTAAAGAGTTAAGTCCCTTCACATGCTGTTCAAATGAATGTGCTAATGGGAATGAAGCAACCTTCTCCCTCTGGCACTGTGAACATACACACACATACACTATGTTAAGGGTATTCATTGTGCTGCTATGAGTGTCTGTAGCGCCACTATGAGTGTTAATAGTGACCTTATAAGTGTTCATAGCAACCTTATGACTGTTGGTTGACAGATCAGATCTTCCAGAACAGAAAGCACCTTCCCTCGATGGGAGAACTTACTTTTGTCATAAACAAGTGTCATCAGTGTATGTGTCTGTGTGTACTTGTCATCAGTGTGTGTGTGTGTGTGTGTGCTTATTATGATGTTAGAAGCATCCAGGAGCATCTGGTGTTCTGATCCATCTGTGAAGCATATACTGACCCCTGCCCGAGTGGAGGTTCCAGGACCAATGAACAAGCCAGCACGGTAACATCAGTGAATCACAGCCTGAAACTGATATTTTCAGTTCTTGTGAAAGCAAAGGGTATTTTGTGGAATTCTTGCCAAAGCTGCTGGTTTCCTCTCCAGGGGGCAGAAATCATCTGAGAGAAAGTCTTTAAATTGTGTCCCGCCTCCTGGGCTGTGAATCACACACACACCTGTCTCATGGTATTTCTCTTTTACTGTTAGAGCTGAGCGATAGTTTATCAATATGCACATATCACCTCTCTCAAGTCCAGTCGTTGTGTGTGTTTCTGTGCACAGTATGTGTATTTGTGTGTGCGCTGTTTGTGCGTTTCTTCCAGTCATTGGTTTGTATGCATCCATAAAAAGGCAGCACAACTGAAACCAGTACTGATATTTGTGGCAGAGGGAGGGAAAGACAGTGAGTAAAGGAAAAGGAGACAGAGAGATTCTTCATTTACTCTCTCTGCTGCTACCTCGTTTGGCTTTGCTCCCAGTGCATTCATTGTGGGAGGGAGATATCCCAGTGAAAATTCTGCTAAATTAAGACAAAGACAAACAGTCACACACACAGAGGCAGACTGCCCAAAAATGGTCCCTGTCATTTCTAACACACTGGCCATTTTGTTCCTTGAGGACCTCATTATTAGCCAGATGATTATCATTTTGAGTTAAAACCTAAGTTAGACAGGCCCAGTAGGCTGGACCAGCCCATCTGGCAAGTCTGCCCCTGTGAAGAAAAAAACAAAAAACACACACATATATATATTCAACTGTGCATCCAATCACACACATGCTTATCTAAACAATCAACTCATACTATCATGGCCCAGGCTGGCCTCATAAACTAGACGTACCATAGTAAATGAATGTCCGGACGCTCAAATTAGTATGATATGTTACATTTAGCAACACAAAGGTTGTGTGTTCGTATCTCATAATGGCTGACTTTAGCATTTGAGCTAATTAGCAACTTTGCTAATTATTTAGCAACTATTTAGCATGTTAGCTAACCCTTTCCCTAAACTTAACCCTTTAACCTAACTCCTAACCTTAACCCCTAGCCTAGCTAATGTTAGCCACAACAAATTTGAATTCTCAACATATCGTACGAATTATAATTTGTAACATATCATACAAAAGGTGTCAGAGTCTATCTAGAGGATAGCGAAGGAGTCAGGCGCAGGACACAGGTAAGAGTAAAACCACTGTATTTATTCCATCCGAGAACGGAACAAAAATCCCGTTATAAAACAAATACAAAACAGGATACGAATTCCTACACACAAAAAAACAGAAAGGGAAACCAGAGGGTTAAATAAGGAACATAATCATGAGATGGGAACCAGGTGTGTAAAACAGACAAAACAAAAGGAAAAATGAAACATGGATGGGTGGCAGCTAGAAAGCCGGTGACGTCGACCGCCGAACATCGCCCGAACAAGGAGAGGGAACAACTTCGGTGGAAGTCGTGACAAAAGGGATGATTGACATCCACAAATTAATACATACCATACGTAATATGTCATATTCATCTGAGTGTCCTGGATTTTCGTTTACTATGTTATGTCCAGATTGCATGGCCAAACCATACCGATCTACAGTGCCTTGCAAAAGTATTCATCCCCCTTGACGTTTTTCCTATTTTGTTGCATTACAACCTGTAATTTAAATACATTTTTATTTGGATTTCATGTAATGGACATACACAATATAGTCCAAATTGGTGAAATGAAATTTAAAAAATTACTTGTTTCAAAAAATTATAAAAAATATAAACAGAGAAGTGGTGCAGCATATGTATTCACCTCCTTTGCTATGAAGCCCCTAAATAAGATCTGGTGCAACCAATTACCTTCAGAAGTCACATAAGTGGCACATGATCTGTCACCTGATCTCACTATGTATATACCTGTTCTGAAAGGCCCCAGAGTCGGCAACACCACCACGCAAGGGGCACCACAAAGCAAGCAGCATCATGAAGACCAAGGAGCTCTCCAAACAGGTCAGGGACAATGTTCTGGAGAAGTACAGATCAGGGTTGGGTTATAAAATAATATCTGAAACTTTGAGCATCCCACAGAGCACCATTAAATCCATTATTTAAAAAATTGAAAGATTATGGCACCACAACAAAGAGACCAAAGATAACCCTGAAGGAACTGCAATGCCCCAAGAGACTTGCAGCTGCAATGGGCAAAAATCACAGTGGCTAGATGTGCCAAGCTTATAGAGACATACCCCAAGAGACTTGCAGCTGCAATGGGCAAAAATCACAGTGGCTAGATGTGCCAAGCTTATAGAGACATACCCCAAGAGACTTGCAGCTGCAATGGGCAAAAATCACAGTGGCTAGATGTGCCAAGCTTATAGAGACATACCCCAAGAGACTTGCAGCTGTAATTGCTGAAAAAGGTGTCTTTGGGGGGGTATTGGCTTTGGGGGGTGAATAGAACACTCTCAAGTTTTCCATTTTTTTTGTCTTATTTCTTGTTTGTTTGTTTGCGTCTTCAAAGTGGTAGGCATGTTGTGTAAATCAAATGATACAAATCCCCCCAAATACATTTTAATTTCAGGTTGTCAGGCAACAAGGGTGGTGAAAACTTTTGCAAGTAATTGTATCTACCATCAGTCCTCAGATTTTCAGGCTTATATGAAACTAACTTAAATGACATAACACACATACGCCCACAGAGACTAGCAAATCGGGACTGGGGATAACTACAGACCCTGTGTGTAACCTTCCTTTAGTTTAAGCTCTCATTCTGCTACTGAGCACAGGGTTCATGTCTTCCAGACATGAGGGGGTGAGTGTGTTACTGTAGCTGTCAGACTGGATGCTGTTTGGGTTGGTTATTATGGGTAGGGTTTTGGTTTCTAAAAACAGACCTTTACTGGCACATCCAGTTTTCAGAATATAAAGTGTGTGTTTGAAGTAATTAGTAAATAAAGACACTATATAAAAGTCACCATGACGGGTTTGAATTCCAGCCTGTCGACATCCAGAGACTGCTACAGGAGAACATACAAGATACAGGTAGTATTGTTTTGCGATGTGCAAAATATATTTTGCTTTGCTGTGCCCGAACTCCCTCAGATATAGAATGTGACTGTGAATTTCCATGTAGAGTTGAACTATAGTTAAATTGTGAACTGTCTTGTCTTGTTATTGTCATATTTCTGTAAAAACCTTTGTTAGCTGTTTGAGCAATATGAAGACATCTAGCGCTTAAACCTCTGGATGAGAAAGACTTCTGTTCACTATGAAGACTGTGGTTAGGTTCAATATGGAGGTCATTGTGTCAATATGAACAGTGTGTTTATGTTGTTGTGATGTTCTCCACCTCCTCCTTTTCTACCAGGCAAAGCCTAAATAAACATTATTGTGCCACTAAATGACTGTGTCCACTTGGAGACACCAGTTAGACCTCACACTCAAACCCTTGTAATAGTTTTTTCTTATGTTGCACCTACCTCAACATTTCCATGAATAGTTTTATTATGTTACTGAATGTATCCAGAGTATTGTCAGATTTCGTTATTGACAAATCAACGGTGTAATGTTTAGATTCAGTCTTGTGTCAGGTGAACTGTTGTGTACTCATCTCTGGTATGACAATTTCCACCTAAATCTCCAAAGTTTTCTCCTGCAATTGCTAACATGGTCAGGTATGTTTTATAATTGACCCTTTCCACATAGGCCAATTGTCATGAGTGTAAAGGGCTGAAGGGTTTAAAATGGGTAACTATAGTGAGATCTCTTACTACCATTAGCATATTGAGAGCTGTTAATAGCTATTCATCATAGTTCATCTCCTAGTGGCTCTCATACCAGCGTATTGGCAGCAGTCATTACACTGCCCTCAGACACACACAGTCATTACCTTTCCCCTCGAATGAACAACCATCTCCCCTCTGCCGTCAACAATACCCAATGCCACATTCAAAATCACTAGAGCCACTCCATCTCAATGACACAGACTGCTGGTGTGTGTTGGAAGCAGAGGGAAGAAGCTGAAAGTAGTAGAGGACATCTGTGATACGAGCAGCCACACATTCACGCTCGCACGCACACACACTTACAATCCCGTTCCCTCCTGCTATGAGTCATCTCTCTCCCATATAAGCTGCTTCCTCCAAATGCTCCAATTAGACAACAACAAATATGTTAGAAAAATTGACAGAATAAAATGGAAGAGAATAAGAAACAACTCAGTGTGGAGGAACAGCACACAGCAGGAGCCACATTTCTAATGATTAAATCAGTAACTGATCATTTCATTAGCTGATTCATCCTATTGTATATGTCCCAGCAGAGCCAGTTGTGTAAAGCCTCCAACATATTGGATAGGCCAGATCTTCTAGAATTACTAACAATACTGACCGACAAAACGCAAAAAGTAATTTCAGGTTTACAGCAGAGTGTGTGTGTTTGCGTGGAGGAACGCTATCAGACATCGCTATTCCGCCTTGGCAATGGGAGACAGATCATTTGTGTCATTTGTGTTATTTAAGATAATTTGTGATTCTCTCTCTCTCTCTCTCTCTCTCTCTTTCTCACAAGCAGACATGACAACTCCCGGGGCATATGGTTCCCTCTGCCCACTCATTCCTGTTGCGTCATACCGCCATCCTCTCTTTTCTCCACTCTACATTCCTTCCACCCTCTCTTTCACCCGCACATCGCTATGTTCTCTCCATCTTCACACGTGTGTGTGTGCCAGGCATCAACTGGGCTTTGGCACGTCTTGAAGACCTGCTGAAATGTCTCTTTCTGATCTGAGTTCTTAATAATAATGTTTCTCAATGACACGTACACACCTGCCTGTTTAACAGTCTTACCCATAGCCACAGGAAGTAGGGGATCTGACGGTGCTGCAGCACCCCCTGACAAATCAACAAATATAAAAAATAAATGTGTTCTTTTCACAAAAGTAGTGCACCCACCCCCTACAATGGGCTTACCAAGAGACAAGCACTAGAGAAGTGTCTTCGCTGAGGAGCTGAGATGGCAGAGATCTAAAGGCTGTGGCTCTCCAGCTCTGTTCTGATCACAGTCTGTCTGACTTTATCTCTCCACACCTCTTCACTGGGAGAAACTGCTGGGAGAAATACATATCGGCACAGGCTCTAAAACACATCAGTGAGCAAAACCATCCTCTTGACACAGGCATAAATACACACATGCACACACATCACCCGTCTCCTTCGTTTCACCCATAACAGCATCAAGGCACTCCATTTCAGATAGAATGGCGAGACAGTCCTCCTGAGAGACGAGGGAGGAGAGAGGGAAGGGGGGGATCAGAGATACAGTATGTAATGGGTTTTGCTGTAGTGGAGTGGAGGGAGATGGGAGTCCTCCATTAACACACATGTTTGTGCGCACACACACACGCACACACACACGCACACACACACACACACACACACACACACACACACACACACACACACACACACACACACACACACACACACACACACACACACACACACACACACACACACACACACACACACACACACACACACACACACACACACACACACACACACACACCACTTTCCATCAGAGATACAGTATGTAATGGGTTTTGCTGTAGTGGAGTGGAGGGAGATGGGAGTCCTCCATTAACACACATGTTTGTGCGCACACACACACGCACACACACACGCACACACACACACACACACACACACACACACACACACACACACACACACACACACACACACACACACACACACACACACACACACACACACACACACACACACACACACACACACACACACACACACACACACACACACACACACACACACACACACACACACACACACACACACACACACACACACCACTTTCCACTATCAGCCCCACTGCTGAATGCCAATATACACACAAGATTCATCAAATGTTTTTATCCTGGAAAATTGCTTGTTTGTGAAAGGTCTATGAAAACAGAGTCTGTGGGGAGTCTTGACCTTCACACTACCCGCTGCTTACTAGGCTTTCCTGTAGCCTATTTCAGGGATTCAGGGATGGCTGCACCTGATGGTCGCTGTCCACAGTCCTCTGGTTCCCAAATGTCAGATCACAGGATTCTGATCCCGCTGTCCGTGGTGCTGAATCTCAGATTGCCATTGATAGTTGTTAGTTTCTTTACTTTAGAGCCTTTCCAAGATGGCTTCCAGCGACATTTTGTTTTAATATTGTTTTTAAATCCTTTCAAAATCATGTTTCAATACACATATTGTTATCACAGCTTCGGTTACAGATTCCTGCGGTTATTTCTCACTAGTGTAAAACAGTAAAAAGGAGCCATATTGAAGCCATTACTCCATAGTCTTCCTGGTAAGTCACTTTACATGTCTGCTAATTCTGCTGTAGTACTGAGGGAATCATCTCTCTAGACTGCACCTATAAGATGAATATATCACACACTCATGCATGAATGTCATTCTATAGAGCTATAGATGGTTTAAGCAGACAGCATATATGGATCATCATGACAGTCCGCGTTATATCTGGCTCTACTGTCCCTCTGTTGTCACTGTGGATCAGTGGATCTGCTGCTGTCTGACACAGACACACACACGCATGCACAGGATAAAACATAGGCTGTTTATGTCACGGGCCTCAGCTCTTTTTAGCCTGCTGGCCACGAGCTGCCACCCTGATGGATGTGAGAGCTGCCACCCTGATGGATGTGAGGGATGCCACCCTGATGGATGTGAGAGCTGCCACCCTGATGGATGTGAGAGCTGCCACCCTGATGGATGTGAGAGCTGCACCCTGATGGATGTGAGAGCTGCCACCCTGATGGATGTGAGAGCTGCACCCTGATGGATGTGAGAGATGCCACCCTGATGGATGTGAGGGATGCCACCCTGATGGATGTGAGAGCTGCCACCCTGATGGATGTGAGAGCTGCCACCCTGATGGATGTGAGAGCTGCACCCTGATGGATGTGAGAGCTGCCACCCTGATGGATGTGAGAGCTGCACCCTGATGGATGTGAGAGATGCCACCCTGATGGATGTGAGAGATGACACCCTGATGGATGTGAGAGCTGCCACCCTGATGGATGTGAGAGCTGCCACCCTGATGGATGTGAGAGCTGCCACCCTGATGGATGTGAGAGCTGCCACCCTGATGGATGTGAGAGATGCCACCCTGATGGATGTGAGAGCTGCCACGCTGATGGATGTGAGAGCTGCACCCTGATGGATGTGAGAGATGACACCCTGATGGATGTGAGAGATGCCACCCTGATGGATGTGAGAGATGACACCCTGATGGATGTGAGAGATGCCACCCTGATGGATGTGAGAGCTGCCACCCTGATGGATGTGAGAGATGCCACCCTGATGGATGTGAGAGATGCCACCCTGATGGATGTGAGAGATGCCACCCTGATGGATGTGAGAGATGCCACCCTGATGGATGTGAGAGATGCCACCCTGATGGATGTGCGAGATGCCACCCTGATGGATGTGAGAGCTGCCACCCTGATGGATGTGAGAGATGCCACCTTGATGGATGTGAGAGATGCCACCCTGATGGATGTGAGAGATGCCACCCTGATGGATGTGAGAGATGCCACCCTGATGGATGTGAGAGATGCCACCCTGATGGATGTGAGAGATGACACCTTGATGGATGTGAGAGATGCCACCCTGATGGATGTGAGAGATGACACCCTGATAGATGTGAGAGCTGCCACCCTGATGGATGTGAGAGCTACCACCCTGATGGATGTGAGAGATGCCACCCTGATGGATGTGAGAGATGACACCCTGATAGATGTGAGAGCTGCCACCCTGATGTATGTGAGAGATGCCACCCTGATGGATGTGAGAGATGACACCCTGATAGATGTGAGAGCTGCCACCCTGATGGATGTGAGAGATGCCACCCTGATGGATGTGAGAGATGACACCCTGATAGATGTGAGAGCTGCCACCCTGATAGATGTGAGAGATGACACCCTGATAGATGTGAGAGCTGCCACCCTGATGGATGTGAGAGATGCCACCCTGATGGATGTGAGAGATGCCACCCTGATGTATGTGAGAGATGCCACCCTGATAGATGTGAGAGATGACACCCTGATAGATGTGAGAGCTGCCACCCTGATAGATGTGAGAGATGACACCCTGATGGATGTGAGAGCTGCCACCCTGATGGATGTGAGAGATGCCACCCTGATGGATGTGAGAGATGCCACCCTGATGGATGTGGAAGATGCCACCCTGATGTATGTGAGAGATGACACCCTGATAGATGTGAGAGCCGTGTGTGTGTGTGTTGTGTCCAGCCCCCTGTATTGCAGTAATGAGTCAGATCCAGCAGACAGACAGACGGATGAATGGAAGGACGCACCCTGGGGAAGGAACGGTTTAGCAGAGGCTTCAGATAAGAAAATGTGGTTTGTGTTTCAGGCTGTGTGTGTTTCAGGCTGGAAATAAACGTGTGTTTACTAGGACTCTGGCTAGACTGGAGGCTGGAATGACTCATCTGTTGAGAATGAGTGACTTAACAAGCTGTATGTTTTAAGGACAGAATGAGAGGCGAGGACAGAGAAGAGGAGAGAAGAAGAAAGGAAGAAAAGAGGAGAGAAAGGAGAATGTGTGTGTGTGTGCATGTGCATACATGAGTGCGCGTATCTGTATGCTTGTGTGTCAGTGATCTATGGACTTTGGGTTCTCAGAGACAAACTGTAGGAATAAAAGGCCTGTCAGATATAAGAGGGAGAGTGTTGGCCTGCAGGCAACACAGAGCTGAAACACATCATACAGTACAGCAGGCTATTCACACCTCCAATTTGTGTGTGTCTGTTTGTGTTGGAGTTTGTGTGCGTGCATGTGTTATATGCATATACAGCATCACAATAGGAACGTTTTCTTCCTGCCTCAATGTCCACAAGACTGACTACTCAGAGTGAAAAATACTAACATGCTGGCCAGACCGGACACTCGCATGCGCGAGTGTAGCAAAATAAATGTAGAAATCCATGTTATTCAATTATTGCACCCACACTGCTCGCGCGCGTCAACGAGCGTCTGTGTTGTCAAGGGCTAAAATAGAAGTCATTCCTATTTCTGACGCAGATCGCGCTGAAATTCCTGCTTCTCCATCTCCTCATTAGTTTATAGAAGCAGGTACCCACGTGCCATTTTTCCCTCATTGGGGCAGCAGGGTAGCCTAGTGGTTAGAGTGTTGGACTAGTAACCGGAAGGTTGAAACAGCAAGCTAGCTAAATATGACAAATTAGCTAGCAAGTACTAGCTAAATTGCCATACATGTGTAATGCTTTTCGACATGTCATTGGTTCAGAGTTTGTTTTGATATTTTAACCTGCATATCGCGTTTGGTGTAGGGGGACAAAATGCATTTATGCACGATAGCGCACGATGGCGCATGCACGCAGCTGGTCTGGGTTCCATGTAAGGGGCTGACCTGGGGAGACCATGTAGAATGAGCACTAGTAGAGAGCTATAGGTGCCAGTTGATAAGATTCAGCCACCACAGGTCTGTCCAGCAAGAACAAGTCAAATGTCAACAGAACAGGTTTATTGCAGATTGGGTTCAACACCAGTCTGGTCAACTGTGATACAAGTCAGTATTCAACGTCCATCCATGTCTGAGGATGTCAAGAGATGACATGGAAACCAGACACAAGGGGCAACAGTAAATTTCTTTTTAAGCATCTGCCTCTAATTCTAAAGGTTGCAAGTTCAAATCCAGCGACAGAAAGTTATTTTTGAGATTGTTGTTTTAAGCCTATCCCGAACCCTTACCTTAACGATCCAGAATTAACGCCCAACCTTAATATTTCGGAATTGAAGCCTAAACTTAACCCTAACCTTAAAAATTGGGAGTTAATGCCTAAACCGAAGCATAAACATTTAGAAATGTGATGTTTGCAACAACTTCAAAATGTTACATCTAATTCTGACGTGAGACTGTGAGAGCTAGTTGTTCAACACGTGCCTATGAGATTGTGCCTGAGGCATACCGACAGAGATTTAGGTCTCATAGAAAGTCTTCTAGTAAGACTTATGTGGAATTTGCTAGAGACAAGGGAAATCTGTTTGATAAATGGCATGCTGCTAGTAAGGTAACTGATTTCAACTCTCTCCGGGTGTTAATCTTGTTGGAAGAGTTTAAAAATTGCTTACCCGAACGCATTGAAGTTTACCTAAACGAACAGAAAGTATCCTCCCTGGCAGAAGCGTCTGTGTTGGCAGACAAGTTTGTGTTGACGCACAAGAGTGTATTTTCGGCTCATACTGAGAGTAGAGCCACTGAGTTTCCTACCTTTAGCCCTAGTCGACCAGCAGTAGTATATCAAGCACGCCAGAAGAATGAGCGTCCCTGTTTCTATTGTCATGAAGTGTGACATATGATTAATGATTGCTTCATGCTTAAACACAAACAAGGGATGCCTCTTCGTGCCAAGCCGCCAACAGGTGTTGGTCTAATTCGTACGGTTGTGAGGTCTGCAACAAAACAGGTGCCTCAGGGTAACTGTAGTTTAAAAATCTCAGTCCCCGACCGCAGTTATGAACGTTCATTTTTGAGGGGTTTGTGTCCTTAACGAATGACGAAGCGTCTCAGCATCTGGTTAAAATCCTTAGAGATACTGCTGCAGTGCAGTCGTTTATATTGTCTGATGTGTTGCCCTTATCTGACGATACATACTTTGGTTCCAGTGTGTTAGTGCAGGGTATTGAAATGGGTTTTGTCCCAGTGCCATTGCACTTTGTGAAAGTACACTCTGAGTTAATCAGTGGAATATTCAGAGTGGGGGTACGTCCTATGTTGCCATTGAATGGTGTGACGATATTGGGTAACGATATTGCCGGAGGAAAGGTAGTACCCGTATTGGAAGTATTGGATAAAAGTGACCACTCTCTCTCTAATGAGCTGGCACAGAGTTATCCACATGTGTTCCCCGCTTGTGCTGTCACTCGTGCACAGGCACGAAAAGAGGGTGACGTGATAGATTTGTCGAACACTCTTCTGTTCAAAGAGGATGATCAAGAGGATGGATTGTGTGATACCTCCGAGAAGCTGATCACCTCTGACAAACAGCCCAGGAAAGAATCAAAGAACATTGAACTTATTGCTGATGTAATACAGTTACCAGTCACTCGTGAGCTGCTGCTTGCTAACCAAAAGGTTGACAACAAGCTTGCTAAATGTTTTTCTAGTGTTGTCTCATTGGAAGATGTGAAGAAGAAGAATGTGGCTTACTTCATTGATGGTAATCTCCTCATGCGTAAATGGAAATCCCATGTTGACACGGGTGGAGATTGGAATGCTGTTTATCAAATAGTGATTCCTACAGCCTTTCGACAAAATGTGTTATCCCTTGCTCATGATCACCAGTGGTCTGGTCATTTAGGAATCACAAAGACTTATGATCGGATCCTTCGACATTTCTTTTGGCCGGGTTTAAAACAAGATGTGGCTCAGTTCTGTCAGACATGCACACATGTCAGATAACAGGAAAACCAAATCAGGTAATTTCTCCCGCTCCTCTTTGTCCCATACCTGTCATAGGTGAACCATTCGAGCATGTGGTGGTTGTGTAACGGTTTTCTGTAGGCGAAGGAGAGTCGGACCAAAATCCAGCGTGTAGATTGCGATCCATGTTTAATCAAAAAACGTAAACACGAATCAATACAAAATACTACAAAAACAAGAACGTAATGAACGTAACGAAAACTGAACCAGCCTATACTTATGTAAACTAACACAGCGACAGGAACAAGGACACTAAGGACAATCACCCACGAAACACACAAAGAATATGGCTACCTAAATATGGTTCCCAATCAGAGACAACGCTAATCACCTGACTCTGATTGAGAACCGCCTCAGGCAGCCATAGACTATGCTATACACCCCACACAACCCCAAGACGAAACACACCACAAATAAACCCATGTCACACCCTGGCTTGACACAATAAATGAAGATAAACATAATAAATATAGACCGGACTCCCGGACGCACATCAAAACAATAGGGAGGGTCCGGGTGGGCGTCTGTCCATGGTGGCGGCTCCGGCTCTGGCGCGGGACGTGGAACCCACTCTATAAATGTCTTTGTCCCCCCTCCTCGCGTCCTAGGATAGTCCACCTTCGCCGCCGACCATGGCCTAGTAGTCCTCACCCAGAATCCCACTGGACTGAGGGGCAGCTCGGAACTGAGGGGCAGCTCGGAACTGAGGGGCAGCTCGGGACAGAGCAGCAGCTCGGGACAGAGGGGCAGCTCGGGACAGAGGGGCAGCTTGGGACAGAGGGGCAGCTCGGGACAGAGGGGCAGCTCGGGACAGAGGGGCAGCTCGGGGGCAGAGACAGCTCGGGACTGAGGGGAAGCTCAGCACTGAGAGGAAGCTCGGGACTGAGTGGAAGCCCGGCACTGAGAGGAAGCCCAGCACTGAGAGGAAGCCCAGCCAGGTATTTGAATCCGGCAGATCCTGGCTGGTTGACAGTTCTGGCAGATCCTGGCTGACTGGCAGATCTGGAAGAGTCTGGTTGACTGGCAGATCTGGAAGAGTCTGGCTGACTGGCAGATCTGGAAGAGTCTGGCTGACTGGCAGATCTGGAAGAGTCTGGCTGACTGGCAGATCTGAAAGAGTCTGGCTGACTGGCAGATCTGGAAGAGTCTGGCTGACCGGCAGATCTGGAAGAGTCTGGCAGATCTGGAAGAGTCTGGCAGATCTGGAAGAGTCTGGTTGACTGGCAGATCTTGAAGAATCTGGTTGACTGGCAGATCTGGAAGAGTCTGGCTGACTGGCAGATCTGGAAGAGTCTGGCTGACTGGCAGATCTGGAAGAGTCTGGCTGACTGACGGATCTGGCTGCTCCATGCTGACTGGCGGCTCTGGCTGCTCCATGTAGACTGACAGCTCTGGCGGCTTCTTGCAGACTGACAGCTCTGGCTGCTCCATGCAGACTGGAAGCTCCATGCACACTGACAGCTCCTTGCAGACTGACGGCTCCTTGCAGACTGACAGCTCCTTGCAGACTGACAGCTCCTTGTAGACTGGCAGTTCCATGCAGACTGACAGCTCCATGCAGACTGGCAGCTCCGGCTGCTCCATGCAGACTGACAGCTCCATACAGACTGGCAGCTCCGGCTGTTCCATTAAGACTGACAGCTCTGGCTGCTCCATGTAGACTGACAGCTCTGGCTGCTCCATGTAGACTGACAGCTCTGGCCGCTCCATGTACACTTCAACTCTGGCTGCTCCATGCAGACTGACAGCTCGGGCTGCGCTAAACAGGCGGGAGACTCCAGCAGCGCAGGAGAGGAGAAAGGCTCCGACAGCGCTGAACAGGCGGGAGGCTCCGGCAGCGCAGGAGAGGTGGAAGGCTCTGGCTGCGCTAAACAGACGGGAGACTCCGGCAGCGCAGGAGAGGAGAAAGGCTCCGGTAGCGCTGGAGAGGCGAGGCGCACTGTAGGCCTGATGCGTGGTACTGGCACTGGTGGTACTTGCCCGAGGACACGCACAGGAAGCCTGGTGTGGGGAGCTGCCACCGGAGGGCTTGTGTGTGGAGGTGGCACAGGATGGGCTAGGCCGTGAAGGCGTACTGGAGATCTTGAGAGCAGTGTTGGCACAGGACGTGCAAGGCTAGGGATGTGCACAGGAGGCCTGGTGCGTGAGGCTGGCACCAACTTCACCAGCCGACTAACACGCACCTCAGGACGAGTATGGAGCGCTGACCCAGGTGCCATCAAATCCCTGACACGTTCCGTCGTTGCGAATTCCATGCAAAAAGCACCAACACAGCAACTCCCTCATTTCTCTCTCCTCCAATTTCCCCATTAACTCCTTCACAGTCTCTGCTTCGCTCACCTCTAACACCGGTTCTGGTCTCCTCCTTGGCTCCTCACGATAAACAGGGAGAGTGGGCTCAGGTCTGACTCCTGACTCTGCCACACTCTCCCTGAGCCCCCCCCAAGAAATTTTTGGGGCTGACTCTCGGGCTTCCATCCGCGTCACCGCGCTGCCTCTTCATACCAGCGCCTCTCAGCTCTCTCCGCCTCCAGTTCTTCTTTGGGATGGCGATATTCTCCAGGCTGATCCCAGGGTCCTTCTCCGAACAATTCGTCCTCCCATGTCCATTCGTCTCTTTGCTGCACCTGCCTGTTGACACGCTGCTTGGTCCATTTGTGGTGGGTGATTCTGTAACGGTTTTCTGTAGGCGATGGAGAGTCGGACCAAAATGCAGCGTGTAGATTGCGATCCATGTTTAATCAAAAAACGTAAACACGAATCAATACAAAATACTACAAAAACAAGAACGTAATGAACGTAACGTAAACTGAACCAGCCTATACTTATGTAAACTAACACAGCGACAGGAACAAGGACACTAAGGACAATCACCCACGAAAAACACAAAGAACATGGCTACCTAAATATGGTTCCCAATCAGAGACAACGATAATCACCTGACTCTGATTGAGAACTGCCTCAGGCAGCCATAGACTATGCTATACACCCCACACAACCCCAAGACGAAACACGCCACAAATAAACCCATGTCACACCCTGGCCTGACCCAATAAATGAAGATAAACATAATAAATATAGACCAGGGCGTGACAGGTTGATTGTGTCGGACCATTACCGAAGACAAAATCGGGTAACCAGTTTTTGTTAACGATTATGTGTATGGCTACAAGATACCCCGAGGCCATTCCTCTGCGAAGGATTACAGCCCCAGTAGTGAGTAAAGCCTTAATAAAATTCTTCACGACATTCGGGTTACCTAAGGTGGTACAAAGCGATCAAGGTACCAATTTCCTATCCAAGCTCTTCAAGCAGGTGTTAAAATCCTTGTCAATTACGCACCATGTGTCAAGCGCCTATCACCCAGGGTCTCAGGGTGCGCTTGAAAGATGGCATCAGACACTGAAGTCTATGCTACATAAATATTGTTTGGAATCTGAGAAAGATTGGGATGAGGGAGTTCCTCTAGTTTTGTTTGCTGCTCGTGAAACTGTGCAGGAGTCCCTTGGTTTCAGCCCGGCTGAACTAGTGTTTGGTCACACAGTGAGAGGACCAATGAAAGTCCTTAAAGAACAGTTCTTGTCCCAAGAGTTGTGTACAGGAGACGAGAATGTGTTGGGCTACGTTAGTCGCTTTCGTGAGCACCTACACCAAGCTTGTGCTCTCGCAAAGGAAGCTCTGTCTTCCTCACAGAGGAGCATGAAAAGACACTATGATAAAGAGGCTGTTTCTCGTCCACTACAGCCAGGTGACCAAGTACTGGTGTTATTACCTGTTCCAGGATCTTCACTGTCAGCTCGATTCTCTGATCCTTATTTAATTGAAAAGAAAATAAGTGAAGCTGACTATGTGCTTCAAACTACTGATAAACAACGCCAATCTCGTTTGTGTCACATTAACATGTTGAAAGCTTACCACACCCGACCTATCACACAGTTAGAGAGTTCAAAAACAGAGGAAGGTACTGCTGTCTCCTCTGCTACTACTGCTATCATAGTGGACTGTAATATTGATGATGTTGATGGATTGGAGTTGCGCAATACTGAGATCAAGTTGAGACTCTGGAGAATGGCAGGCTAAATGAGGTAAATGCTGCATAAGGCTAAGGCTTAATACAGTACATGGTAGCATGAGGCTAGACAGTGGTTGTATATGTCCATAAACATATTGATATGCATACCCAGACAATATGAACATAATATACACTGAGGAGAACCAGTATTTGATACACTGCCGATTTTGCAAGTTTTCCTACTTACAAAGCATGTAGAGGTCTGTCATTTTTATCATAGGTACACTTCAACTGTGAGAGACGGAATCTAAAACAAAAATCCAGAAAATCACATTGTATGATTTTTAAGTAATTAATTTGCATTTTATTGCATGACACAAGTATTTGATACATCAGAAAAGCAGAACTTAATATTTGGTACAGAAACCTTTGTTTGCAATTACAGAGATCATAAGTTTCCTGTAGTTCTTGCACACACTGCAGCAGGGATTTTGGGCCACTCCTCCATACAGACCTTCCCCAGATCTTTCAGGTTTTGTGGTTTCAGGTGTCGTGGTTTCGTGGCCCCAGACCGAGGGTGATTGACCGTCATCTTGAACTTCTTCCATTTTCTAATAATTGTGCCACCAGTTGTTGCCTTCTCACCAAGATGCTTGCCTATTGTCCTGTAACCCATCCCAGCCTTGTGCAGGTCTACAATTTTATCCCTGGTGTCCTTACACAGCTCTCTGGTCTTGGCCATTGTGGAGAGGTTGGAGTCTGTTTGATTGAGTGCGTTGACAGGTGTCTTTTATACAGGTAACGAGTTCAAACAGGTGCAGTTGTGACAGGTAATGGGTGGAGAACAGGAGGGCTTCTTAAAGAAAAATTAACAGATCTGTGAGAGCCGGAATTCTTACTGGTTGGGAGGTGATCAAATACTCATATCATGCAATAAAATGCTAATTAATTACTTAAAAATCATACAATGTGATTTTCTGGATTTTTGTTTTAGATTCCGTCTCTCACAGTTGAAGTGTACCTATGATAAAAATGACAGACCTCCACATGCTTTGTAAGTAGGAAATCCTGCAAAATCGTCAGTGTATCAAATACTTGTTCTCCCCACTGTATAGGCTATCCTAAATGAGGCATATGGTACACATCATTACAAGCTAGCATGACTGGCTAACATCTTGGCTAGCAGGCTAAAAGTAGCATGACAAACATGGAAAACGAATAACTAAATAAACCTTATAAACATAATAAATACTTTGTCTTAGTGTCATGAGAATTTTCAATCCCAATGATAATAACTATCAATAAATCAATAACTTTGACCAACCCCTGAGGTTTGTAAGACCATGGGTTTAATAATAATTAGTCAAAGATTCAGCTTATGCAAAAGGCTAGGACAGTTTATTCAGAGACCGTTCTAAAGTCCATTATACAAAGACATCCATTTTATTGCTGTGCACAGACTTCCACACAAACAGTAGGTATCATACGCACATACTTCCTCACAAACAATAGGAGAGTTTTATCTCTATAGTTCTCACCACTGTGTATCACTGCCCAGCCGATAGTTCCATTCCCCCGAGATTAGGGAAACCTTGAGAAGTACTCCCTATGCTCTCATAGGTTCCTCAGAGTTCCTGCCAGGTCGGTTCAAGCTGTTGAATTGTTCTTCCGTATTCTCTTAGGCACCCACATACAAGTTCAAATCCTAAGCTAGGATTGTGGTCAGGGCTTTGTGGGGCAGCAGGGTAGCCTAGTAGTTAGAGAGTTGGACTAGTAATCAAAAGGTTGCAAGTTCAAATCCCTGAGCTGACAAGGTACAAATCTGTCGTTCTGCCCCTGAACAGGCAGTTAACCCACTGTTCCTAGGCCGTCATTGAAAATAAGAATTTGTTCTTAACTGACTTGACAAATAAAAATAAAAAAATAAAAATGGCCACTCCAATACCTTGACTTTGTTGTCCTGAAGCCATTTTGCCACAACTTCGGAAGTTTGCTTGGGGTCATTGTCCATTTGGAAGACCCATTTGCGACCAAGCTTCAACTTCCTGACTGATGTCTTGAGATGTTGCTTCAATATATCCACATAACTTTCCTTTCCTCATGATGCCATCTGTTTTGTGTAGTCACTCCTGCAGCAAAGCACCCCCACAACATGATGCTGCCACCCCTTGCTTCACGGTTGGGATGGTGTTCTTTGGCTTGCAAGCATCCCCCTTTTTCCTCCAAACATAGCAATGGTCATTATGGCCAAACGGTTCTATTTTTGTTTCATCAGACCAGAGGACATTTCTCTAAAAAGTCTGATCTTTGTCCCCATGTACAGTTGCAAACGGTAGTCTTGCTTTTTTATGGAGGTTTTGGAGCAGTGGCTTCTTCCTTGCTGTGTGGCCTTTCAGGTCATGTTGATATAGGAGTCGTTTTACTGTGGATATAGATACTTTTGTACCTGTTTCCTGCAGCATCTGCACAAGGCCTTTTGCTGTTGTTCTGGGATGACACTTTTTGCACCAAAGTATGTTCATCTCTAGGAGACAGAACGTGTCTCCTTCCTGAGCAGGATGACGGCTGCGTGGTCCCATGGTGTTTATACTTGCATACAATTGTTTGTACAGATGAACGTGGTACCTTCAGGCATTTGGAAATTGCTCCCAATGATGAACCAACTTATGGAGGTCAACAATTTTTTTCTGAGGTCTTGGCTGATTTCTTTTGATTTTCCCATGATGTCAAGTAAAGAGGCACTGAGTTTGAAGGTAGGTATTGAAATACATCCACAGGTACACTTCCAATTGACTCAAATGATGTCAATCAGACGCTTCTAAAGCCATGACATCATTTTATGGAATTTTCCAAGCTGTTTAAAGGCACAGTCAACTTAGTGTATGTAAACTTCTGACCCACTGAAATTGTGATACAATGAATTATAAGTGAAATAATCTGTCTGTAAACAATTGTTGGAAAAATGACTTGTGTCATGCACAAAGTAGATGTCCTAACCAACTTGCCAAAACTATAGTTTGTTAAAAATAAATTTGTGGAGTGGTTGAAAAACGAGTTTTATTGACTCCAACCTAAGTGTATGTAAACTTCCGACTTCAACTGTAGCTATCTGTCTCTCCGGTCATCATCAGCTCTGAGCTTTACAGCCTCTCTGAATGCGGCAGCTATCACACACTGCCATTCTCTCCATAATCACACACACAGGCACACACGTGCGCGCACACAGAAACACAGCAAATTAGCAATACTATCCTTATGCCTTCTACACACTACTATGACATGTTTTCAGCAAAATAGGCACATGCACACACACCTCCAGTGTCAGAATAAGATATGAGCAGCTTATTCCCATGCAGCAGCAGCAGCAGCAGGGAAGCCCATCTGATAGTTGTCTGATGCATTACCATAATGATTGGTTCTCTCTGCTACACACAGGAAACACCTGCTGGAACACACGTAATACTAACCAGGACTCTCTGGAGACTGTATTACTGATTTAAAGACTAGGCATTAGCTCAGGGAGCCTTCATGTCTCAGGCAAGGTTCCTTCTCATCCAACCCAAACCACTTTCATTACGTATGTATGTACAGTAGGTACAGTATTAGACATTCATATTATCAAAACCCAAAGTTTAGACATTTAAATCATCTATATTTTGAAACTTGTTAGGATGAGTCAGTGACAGCTTGGAGGAAGAGAATCTAGCAGCCGTTTGAGCCCTCTCTCTCTGCTCCTCTCATTTCCAGTCCTCTCTCTCTGCTCCTCTCATTTCCAGTCCTCTCTCTCTGCTCCTCTCATTTCCAGTCCTCTCTCTCTGCTCCTCTCATTTCCAGTCCTCTCTCTCTGCTCCTCTCATTTCCAGTCCTCTCTCTCTGCTCCTCTCATTTCCAGTCCTCTCTCTCTGCTCCTCTCATTTCCAGTCCTCTCTCTGCTCCTCTCATTTCCAGTCCTCTCTCTCTGATCCTCTCATATCCAGTCCTCTCTCTCTGCTCCTCTCATTTCCAGTCCTCTCTCTCTGCTCCTCTCATTTCCAGTCATCTCTCTCTGCTCCTCTCATTTCTAGTCCTCTCTCTCTGCTCCTCTCATTTCCAGTTGCTCATTTCTGAATTTTTATACATTTATTGTAGCCTACATTTGGTTCCTAAAATGTGAGGATGATCTATTTATAAAACATCTCTATGCATTTATAGTGACAGTATACGTATGTAGAGCAACGTGTAGCATGCTTGGATAGTCAGAGGTTTGTAATGTCACTGAGGGCCGGATGGATGGATGGATAGATGGGCACACGGACAGACGGACCGACAGACAGACAGTAGTAATGTCACTGAGGGCCGGATGAGTGAGCGAACAGACAGACAGATACAATAGTAATGTTTGCTATCCTTGCTACAGCTCATTATGTTGCCATGTACAGATAATGAGAGTGGAGCTGGCTAATTATCCACATAATCTAATCAGTTCTGATCAGTTCTGCCACCAAGATTTCTCCACTGACAGACATGACTGCACACAGCTGACTTTAGCCAGACTTGATCTTAATCAACAGTGGCAGAACTGATCAATCGTTCTGTTTTGTGTATGTGTGTGCTATGTGGTGTGTGTGCTTGCATGCGCATGCTTGAGTGCGTGTGTCTGGCCTGATGCTGTGAGAGACAGGCCTAGGACCGTTACATTTTTACTGTAATGAAAATAATCATTGGGAATACGCTAATGAGTTGAACTGTGGTTGGATGTTTTTAAAGGCCGGTTTCCCCTGGCAGCAGTCACCCACAGCAACCACATCCATTTAACCTTAAACATCAATGTCTCACTGCTCAATACCTGTCTCACTGTCTTGTTACATTACAAACATCAGTGTCTCACCCCTCAGTACCTGTCTCTGTGTCCAATTTTACATTCATTATTATAAACCTCACTGCTCATGAAGGGAGAGAGAGGGAGAGGAATAAGTGATTATCAGGGTTGAGATATGTCCTCAGAGACAGACAGCTACACACACATGGACAGACACACACCGTGCTGAGACCCATCCCTGAATGAGTACTTAGTAAGAGAAGCCCTTAGAAACACAGATATAATATATTTGAGATTCATTGAAGCATCTTTACACAGCTTTAACCTTCCAACCCCACAGCCCTAACCTAACACACACCAGTCTACTTCTGGCAGGAGGAAGAGGAAGGAAGAAAGGGAGGGAGAGGAGTGATGAGGAAGTGGAGGGAGGAGGAAAAAGAATCAGAGTTGTGCAATCATTCAGAGAGTAATTCATGTCTGCTGGCCACAGGTGTCTGGTAATGAATGTGTGTGTGTGTGTGTGTGTGTGTGCGCGTGTGTGACTACAGGGCAGACAGGCTTCGTCCTCAGCTCAATACTGTTGTCACCGAGACCTCAGCATGAGTAACTGAATGTTTATACTGGAGAAAAGCAGGCTTACATCAGAAAGGTTTTTATTGAATTGTGAGAAGTGTGTGTCTGTCTGTGTGTGTGTCTATCTTGGCTTGTGCAAGCCAGAATGGCTCATTGGCTCATTGTTTCTGTAGGGTGAGGCAGCTTGATGTACAAGTACACCCACTGGACAGGATGCTAGTCTATCATAGAGCCTTACCCCCAATCTATCTCCTTAATGCTGAGTGCAAAGCAGAGATGCATCAGGTCCCATTTTTACAGTCTTTGGTATGAGGGATTAAACTCACAACCTTCCAATCTCAGGAGGACACTCCAACCACAAGGCCACTATCACCTAAGTACTTAAAATCAAACAAGGCCTTGTTTGACCAGGACCGATCATTTTATTTAACTAGGCAAGTCAGTTAAGAACAAATTCTTATTTACATGCCAAAATTTACAGTAGGAAAATTGATATAACCTCTACAAAAAAGTGTACTTTTGCCAAGAATAACTAAGACTCACATAAACACACACACACATGGTCAGTGGCTGTGAGTGTATCCCCAGTATGCCCTGGAGCAGTTGTCTTACAGGACCGTCATGCAAAGGCCTCTGGATAAAGAACAGTGACATCATCACAGAGTGTTAGTGTGGTGTGAAGTGAACCAGCCTGAGGCCAGATTAGTCTGGTGAAGAGGAGGAGGGGAGGAGAAGAGGATGATGAATGTCCTTGAACCCCCCCTCCTCTACTTTACTTCCACCCTTCCTCCCTTTACCTCCCCAGAGAACAAATCAGAGAACCAATCAGAAACAGAGAAGCTGTAGAACATTGACTGTAGAACAACACAGTTTTAATGGGTAATCATCATCATATCAGAAGAACAAAGGTTTTAACATACAGAAAAAGATTACAAAGACAATAGGTTTACTACCTAGGCTACAGAGATAGACAGGTCTACAGAGATAATAACGGTCTATCATTTAATTTGACCCTGTTAATAATAAACCTCCAGCAACGGGAAATGTGAATTATTATGTAGATTGTAATTCATCTATATTTTTGTAGGGGTTGATTCATTTTCCGTTAATCAAGTCTGACATTTTGTAGTGGAAATTACAAACTTAAGAAGCCCTTTCAAACGTTGAATACACTGCAAAATGCTTTTTGAAAATTCTTTGCGACAACAGAGTGATCAAATTAAGATAGCAGATCTATACATCAGCAACATCAACAGTAGAGACTTCCCTACTTGCGTCCCAGGACAGCATCATAAATCTTGCCTGTCCTCTCCACCTGTATGTTTTGAAACCCTGCGGCTGTCAGCAGGGCAGTGTACTCTGCTGCCGTCCGCTCTTTGCCCTCCGTCTGAACCAGCATGTTCAGAGAGTACAGCTGGGCTGTCAGAGGCCCTGACCCGTCTTCACACAGCAACGCCTCTACCACCAACACACCTCCTCCTACACACACACACACACACACACACACACACACACACACACACACACACACACACACACACACACACACACACACACACACACACACACACACACACACACACACACACACACACACACACACACACACACATTCTCACACGCACATACACACGCACACAAACACAGAAAACATATAATGAGTGCCTGATTGCGTTCTTTGGCTCTGGGCTACGATGGCCTGTCTGTGATGTCAGTCAATGTGCATTCTTCCTCAGTTGTCCTTCCCAGACTGCTGCTTACTCTGTTAGTTTCTATCAGAAGGTTGAGCTGAAGGTTAAAAAGAATATCCTCATTTGCACCTCTGCGGAATGTGTGTGTGTGTGTTATGTTCTTGCCAGTGTGTGTGAGTGTGTTTGTGTTATGTAACAAGCCTCTGGCTACAGCGGAGCTCTCAAAGACCATAGTGTTTGTGTGTGGCTACTTGTGGGCTTGTCTGATAGGATGCTGTTCTTGACACAGTCACCCGAGGCGAGGGAGGGGGTGCAGAAGAGTAAGGAGAGGGGTGGTATTTGTGACAGTGCAGCTATGGGACACACAAACACACAGACGACAACAAACAGAATTTGGCTACCAGTTCTCACAGTCTCACGTCAGAATAGGGCGTCCATTCGTGTTTCTCGAACCTCAAATTTCAAGGTTGTTCGAAACGTCAAATTTCTTGGTGTTTAAGGTTAAGTTCAGGCATTAACCCTACTAAGCTATATGGAATTGTTTAAAGAAGATCATACCAAGGATAATGTTGCTATTTGATTCAGAATTTTAAGACCCCTTGAAGTATAACAAAAAAAAGGTAGGAAGTTTGTTCTGAAATGTCTGTCCAATATCTGAGAGATATAAGAAAGATCAGGAAACATTATTATAATTTTTCAACTTGTATTTAACCCCTTCTTTTGGGCACTAAACAGTCTCAATATACAGTACTTGAGTACAGAAGTTGGCAGATCGGCTGTACCGACTTCAGACGAGCAAAATGGAGAACACCATCGTGTTTGTGACAGTCTCACCCGTCGGATGCAACAGATGATTTTGTGAGAAGACTGATTGTCGGGATGTCTCATGGTCTGACAAACACTGCTGTATCTCTGTCACCTTTCACACAGGATGAGGAGGTGCAACATCTATACCTTAAACTGACACATTTTTATCAGGATTTTTTATTATGCCATTTAGATTTCCGCGGGGGAGCAGACATCGACTCTAGGGGGTTCTTTCTGAATGGTTAAGGTAAGGCAATAACTCTGAATTCTTAAGGTTAGGCATTAAATACGAATTCTTAAGGTTAGGCATTAACTACGAATTCTTATGGTTAGGCATTAACTCCAAATTCTTAAGGTTAGGCATTAACTCTGAATGGTTAAGATAAGGCATTAATTCTGAATTGTTAAGATAAGTATTGAGGTCAGGCATTAACTCTGAATTGTTAAGATAAGGCATTAACTATGGATGGTTAAGATAAGGCATTAATTCTGAACGGTTAAGATAAGGGTTGAGGTCAGGCATTAACTCTGAATTGTTAAGATAAGGCATTAACTCTGAATGGTTAAATATGGCATTAACTCAGAATGGTTAAGATAATAGTTAAGTTCAGGCATTAACTCCGAATGGTTAAGATAAGGGTTAAGGTTTGGGATAGGCTTAAAACTCAAATCGAAAAAATGATATTGCTGGATTCGAACTAGCAACCTTTGGAATGAGAGTGCTCACTGTTGCCTCTAGTGGCCGGTTTCCACGTCATCTCAGGAAGTCGTCAGACATGGATGGGCGTTGAATACTGACTTGTATCACAGGTGACCTGGCTGCACACACACACACAGAGACAGAGCCAAGTCGCATCTGATCTTTCTCACCAGAGAGAATGACTGAAGGAGAAAGAGAGCGATAGAGGAGGATGTGTGTGTGTGTGTCTGTGTGTCTGTGTGTGTGTGTGTGTGTGTGTGTGTGTGTGTGTGTGTGTGTGTGTGTGTGTGTGTGTGTGTGTGTGTGTGTGTGTGTGTGTACCTGGTCTGCAGGCCCTGTAGACTTTGGTCAGTAGTTCTATGCTGCGCACGTCTGTCCAGTCATGAAGGATTCTTGCCAGAATATAGAGGTCAGCATCTGGCAGCGCATCCTTGAAAAAGTCCCCTACACACATACACAAATACACAATACTGTCAGTCAAAGACAATGGCTCCTCCCATCGCTCTGTCTGAGGTCACTGATTGGCTGTCTCTCGGTGTAGGAGTTGCCTACCTTCATGGAAGCTGACCCTCTGGTTGTCGTCGGTAACAAAGTGTTCTCTGGATGTCTTCACCACCTTGGGGAGGTCAAAGATCGTCACAGTGCATTCTGGGTATGCCAACACACACTGCTTGGCTAGCGCTCCACTACAACCTAGAGAAAGAGAGAGGGAAAGAGAGAGAGAGATGCAGTGATATGTAATATAGTATTTATAATCACAGGAATATGTTGCCATGGTAACCTATTAACTAATTAGCAGAGCAATCCTTAACTGACCAATGAGGAGCTGTGAGTCCCAGAAGAGTCCGCCCAGCCCTGGTGTGTGTTTGTGATGTGATGTGTCATCTCTATGTGGGTTTTACACCCAGACAGTGTCTACAGAGAACACTTGTAGAAACCTGGCCTGTCTGGAAGACTGTTGAGTCTTTAGGTTGGGTGTGCTTTATCAGAACTCTTTTTAGTGGAATCTGTATTCTGAACACACCCACTCATATATCACAGACACACGCACAAACAGTTCAATAGTACAGGACAGGGGAGAGAAGGAATCAAAGAAGAAAAAAGAAGAAAACAGAATGAAAGGGAAACAAAACGCACAGAACTTTTGGTCTCCCTAGCCTCTCCCTCTTTCTCTTTCCTTTTCAATAAAGTGTGTCAGCCTCAGCTTGTAGCTGCACAGCTACCCCCTGTGGTCTTTGGAGTTATTACACACAGCTCTACTCTACACAGTGACCTTTCACCTTATGTCAAGATGGTAAACACACACACACACAACTCCTCACCCCCGAGGTCGTAGATGGTTGTGAAAGGTGAGAGGTTGAAGGCCGTCACCACGTCTCGACCACAGATGTTCCAGATGGAGTTCATCAGCTGCATAAACTTTACCATCTCCTCCTCAGACCTACACACACACACACACACACACACACACACACACACACACACACACACACACACACACACCTCTTTTCACAGATACAGTACCAGACAGCTGTGCCCAGCAAATATAAACTGCTCTCTGAATGATTCACAACTCTGATTCCTTCTCCTGCTTTTCCTCCTCCCTCCTTTCTGTCCTTCCCCGCCTCTCACACCATCAACAACGACTGACCAATAGAGTCAGATAAAGAGTGAGAGAGACAGAGAAAGAATAATGAAGAGAAAGTGCTTTGTTCTAAAATAAATGTGATCCTTGAAAATCACTGAACCATAAAAAATACCATTCTCATTAGATTGACTGTGAAGCTCAAGGCCATTCCACAACATTTCTCATTCCACTGACACTTTTTCTCCAGGCAGGAAAGCAGAGGGAGAGAGAGAATATGGAGAGAGTAAATGTAGAGTAGAGATGAAGAGCTGTGTGTGTATGAGTGTGTCACCTGTACAGGGCTTCAAACAGATGTTCAGATTTGACACCGAACGCCTTCTCATACTGATTACTGCCCTCCCTGGGGGGACAAAGGTCAGGTTCCTGTTTCAATTCAAATCCAAATATGTTCTCCTTGGTGAACACAACTCAGGTGAGAGGACTCACCTCACAGCGTCAGTCAGGTAATGCCAGCAGAGGTAGATGGTCTTGGAGCTGTAGTGGATGGACTGGGTCAGGGACACTGGACTGGACTGGGTCAGATATACACTGGACTGCTCTGTGTTACTGTACATCACTAGAGACACAGAGAGGGGTATATGAAAGAGTGAGTGAGTGAGTGAGTTACCCTGTCCGTCCAGTCTGTCTCTGTGTGTGTGCATTACTCTGTCCATCCAGTGTGTGTTACCCTGTCCGTCCAGTGTGTGTGTGTGTATTACCCTGTCCGTCCAGTGTGTGTGTGTGTGTATTACCCTGTCCGTCCAGTGTGTGTGTGTGTGTGTATTATCCTGTCCGTCCAGTGTGTGTCTCTGTGTGTGTGTGTGTGCATTTGTCTATCCAGTCTGTGTGTGTGTGTGTGTGTGTGTGTGTGTGTGTGTGTGTGTGTGTGTGTGTGTGTGTGTGTGTGTGTGTGTGTGTGTGTGTGTGTGTGTGTGTGTGTGTGTGTGTGCATTTGTCTATCCAGTGTGTGCGTGTGCGTGTGTCTCTGTGTGTGTGTGTGTGTGTGTGTGTGTGTGTGTGCGCGCATGTCTGTCCAGTGTGTGTGTGTGTTTATTATCCTGTCCATCCAGTGTGTGTGTGCATAACCCTGTCCGTTCAGTGTGTCTCTGTGTGTGTGTGTGTGCATTACTGTCTGTCCAGTGTGTGTGTGTGTATTACCCTGTCCGTCCAGTGTGTGTGTGTGTGTGCATTACCCTGTCCGTCCAGTGTGTGTCTCTGTGTGTGTGTGTGTGTGTGTGCATTTGTCTGTCCAGTGTGTGTGTGCATTATCCTGTCCATCCAGTGTGTGTTTGCATTATCCTGTCCATCCAGTGTGTGTTTGCATTACCCTGTCCGTCCAGTGTGTGTGTGTGTGTATTATCCTGTCCATCCAGTGTGTGTCTCTGTGTGTGTGTGTGTGTGCATTTGTCTATCCAGTGTGTGTGTGTGTGTGTGTGTGTGTATTTGTCTATCCAGTGTGTGCGTGTGTATGTGTCTCTGTGTGTGTGTGTGTGTGTGTGTGTGTGCATTTGTCTATCCAGTGTGTGTGTGTGTGTGTGTGTGCGTGTGTGTGTGTGTGTGTGTGTGTGTGTGTGTGTGTGTGTGTGTGTGTGTGTGTGTGTGTGTGCATTTGTCTATCCAGTGTGTGCGTGTGTGTGTGTCTCTGTGTGTGTGTGTGTGTGTGTGTGTGTGTGTGTGTGTGTGCGCATTTGTCTGTCCAGTGTGTCTGTGTGTTTATTATCCTGTCCATCCAGTGTGTGTGTGCATAACCCTGTCCATTCAGTGTGTCTCTGTGTGTGTGTGTGTGCATTACTGTCTGTCCAGTGTGTGTGTGTGTATTACCCTGTCCGTCCAGTGTGTGTGTGTGTGTGCATTACCCTGTCCGTCCAGTGTGTGTCTCTGTGTGTGTGTGTGTGTGTGTGTGTGTGTGTGTGTGTGTGTGTGTGTGTGTGCATTTGTCTGTCCAGTGTGTGTGTGCATGATCCTGTCCACCCAGTGTGTGTTTGCATTACCCTGTCCGTCCAGTGTGTGTGCATTACACTGTCCGTTCTGTGTGTGTGTGTGTGTGCATTACCCTGTCCTTCCAGTGTGTGTGTGTGTATTACCCTGTCCGTCCAGTGTGTGTGTGTGTGTGTGTGTGTGTGTGTGTGCATTACCCTGTCCTTCCAGTGTGTGTGTATTACCCTGTCCGTCCAGTGTGTGCATTACCCTGTCCACCCAGTGTGTGTGCATTACCCTGTCCTTCCAGTGTGTGTGTATTGAGTAGGTCCAGCCCGGTGCAGGCTGCCAGGAGCCTCTCAGTCCCGTCCTGGCTGGCCCTGATTCCCAGTGCTACTTCCTCTAGAGACAGGGGGTGCTGTGACGAGGCCAGCAGGTCAAACACACCCAGCTCACAGGCTGTGAACAGGGTCTAGAGAGAGAGGGCAGGCTCAAACACACACATCAAACAGTGGTTGAGAATGGGACTTGAATCCTATGTGTGTGTGTGTTTTACCTTAGAGACCAGGAAGCCTTCCATATAGTCCAGAATCTTCCGGGGGTAGGCAGCAGCAGTAGTAACAGTAGTAGTAGTACCAGCTGGCTCCATTAGAAAAGTCTTCCCTGGTCCCTCAGCCTCTCACTACACTTCTGCTTGACCAGCGTAGGTTTGTGTCTGTCGCTGTATGAGACTGAGTGTTCCAGCGAGGCCTCCTGTTGTCAAAGGAGATCGGTATGAGTCCTTTAGTAGTGTATCCTGAATGAGTTGGTCCCAAGTCAATCCTGGTTCTGCTACTGCTGCTAGTCCTCGTGTGTGTTGTAGTGAAACAGCCAATAGCTCTTGTAAGTGTGTGGCAGTGCAAACGACTGAGGGAGTAATATTAATGACCACTGCTGCCTCAGTTTCAAGTTTAATCGGATAGCCCATAGGTCTTGTGTGTGTGTGTGTGTGTGTGTGTGTGTGTGTGTGTGTGTGTGTGTGTGTGTGTGTGTGTGTGTGTGTGTGTGTGTGTGTGTGTGTGTGTGTGTGTGTGTGTGTGAGTGCAGCCCCAGTCGGAGCAGAATAATCAGATTAGTCAAATTACCCAGATTACAGTCAGGGGCTCAGACCTCAATACACTGGGTCCTTGATAAACACTACACACACACCTCATTCTGTTTCATACTGTCATTACACTGGGGCCTGTTTTAACACCCACTACTATAACTACACACACAAAAAACAAACACAAAAAACTTCTGTTTGTAATAGAACCACAGATTTGCTAGAATAATGAAATGTTTAGAAGGAATGATATACTAGGCATTAAGTTATCCATCCATTCAGAATATTCATCCATCCATTCAGAATATTCATCCAAAATAAATCACATCTTTTCTGTTGTTTCTTTATTTCAACAAATAAAATGACAGTGTGTTGAGGACATGCAGCCACCCATCAGAACAGAGAAACATGAGCATATACAGCAGATTGACGACACCCTGAACCTTTATACAACCTATATACAACGTTACCCACTCACTCTGCTCTGTTTACACACTCATCAATAAGGCAAATTAAATGTACACAGACAAGCAGGCTCCTGGCTTGAACTAGCAGGAACACCATTCAAAAAGTTAACATGGTGACACTAGGCTTCAGTCTGGGGTGGGTGCTTCAAAACAGAGTCACCTAAAATTATCTCTCACCAGAACACTGCAGATATCATTAAATCTCACAGAACCACTTTATGTTCTAGTGACATCAAGTGAGAACTGAAACTACTGTCTAGTCTGGTGGTTAGACGTGGAATTCGGAAACGTGTGTCTGGTTAAGCTGTTGGACATTTTTTTGTCTGATTGTCTTTGGCTTCGTTCTCTTTATCCTAGGGGAAAACACTTGACTTAGACTTCAGCTGTCTATCTACTGAGACAGTGTGGTGTCTGGCCATAGGATTACAGATCCCTGCTGAAGTGCTCTAATACTGAACCACAGTTCCCAGAAACCCAGTAATATTGTTATTCTGAAACACAAAACAGGCCATTCAATGTGACCCTAAAAAGTGTAAGTATTTTTTCTATCTTTCCTCAAAGGAGACACATACTAACCAAGTGATCAAACTACAGTACATATGGCATCTACACTACATGTGTCAAACAGAACATAATAGCAGTGTAGCATTCTGTAACCTACAGATGAACGAAGAGCATTTGGTGGAGGGAGGGAGAGAAAGAGGTGTGTGTGTGTGTGTGTGTGGAGACTGTAAGAAGCTGATATGGTCCAGAGACAGTGTGTAGCAGCATACAGAACCAGACCCCCTGACCGTGCATTACTTAAACTAGGCCCAGGCATAGGGTCCTCTTCTGTCTCCTCTGGCTGTGTTGACCATTTAGTGTCGTCTGGAATAACTACTACTATGCTTCCTGGAGTCCCTGTCTCTATCGCTGCTCCTGTCTCCACTCCTCTCCTTCTCCCTGCTCCTGTCTTTCTCGCTGCTCCTCTCTCTACTCCTAGAGCTGCTGCTATTAGATCTGTGCCTGCTGTCTCTATGTCTATGTGTCCTCCTCCCTCTGCTGTGGCTCCTCCCACTAGAGCTTCTGCTCCAATCACGGCTTGTGCTCCTGCTGCTGCAGCCCCGTCCATGGTGACTGCGTCTCCTGTGGATACAACTACCACTCCTCCCCCTGCTATAGCTTCTCTTCTTCTTAGAACTACCACTCCTCCCCCTGCTATAGCTTCTCTTCTTCTTAGAACTACCACTCCTCCCCCTGCTATAGCTTCTCTTCTTCTTAGAACTACCACTTCTCCTCCGTCTGCTATCACTTCTCCTTCTCCTCTGACTATCACTCCTCTTTCTACTAGAGCTTCTTATTTTCCTGCTACCGCTGCGTCTCCGGCTGTACCACCTCCTGCCCTGGCTGTGGGACCGACTCCTCTCCCTCACCTCTCTGCTTCTCAACCCGTAACCTCTTCTCTCCCCCATGCCTCCTTCCCTGTCCTCTCTGACCCCTCGCCTATCCTCCCTCTCTCCTATCTGTTTCTCAGTGATGTGTGATCGTACGGTAGCTCCGGGGCTCTCCTCTCCCCTTGGTCTAACCCCGTTCACCCCCAGGGCCCTGGCCGTCTTCCCCAGGTCGGAGCTCTCTCCCCTGGGCATGGTCAGGGCAGAGGGCTGGGTGGTGGAAGTCTGGTTCTCTCCCTTTCTTCCAGCCTTCTTCAGCAGGTTACTAACCAGTCTCTCCCTCAGCTCTCTCTCTCTGCGCTGCAGATCCAAGGCACGCCCCTTCTCTAACTCCACACGTCTCAGCTCCGCCTCCTGCTCCCGCCTGCAGGCCTCGAGCTGCTTCTGCCGGGCTAACTCCTCCTTTTGCCTGGCTAACTCCTCCTTCTCTTGCTCCTCTCTTTCCGCTCTCTCTTTCTCCTGCTGCTGCTGTTTCAGAGCCTGAGGGAAGGGAGAAATGATTAAGTGGTTCCTATCAGTATGTTTCCGTATTGAATGTTCAATGGCGCCATATATCAAGTGTCTGTAGTTGTGTGTGTACCTTGGCCCTGCCCAGTAGTTCAGCCATAAGGCGTATAGACTCCAGGTTCCGTTGAGCCAACAACAGCCTTCTCTCCTCCGTCGCGATCTTCAACTGCAACTTCTTCTGCTCCACCTCCTGCCTCCTCTTCACCTTCTTTATGTTCCTCTTCTCTTCCCTCTCTCTCAGCTTCTGCTCTCGTTTCCGTATCCTCTCCACTTTCCTCTGCACCTTTTCCTCCTCCTCCACCTCTTTGTGTTTCCTACAACCACAGCAGAAGCATGGTACATCATCTAGTCTAATACATAGTTCTGCTACTGTCAACCAATACAGGCCCCAGTATCCTAGTTCGTACCAGTGGAGGCTCCTCAGAGGAGGAAGGGCAGAACCAATTCTCCTCAGTGAATTTCATAAAAATAAAAATAGTGAAACACTTAAAAAGTTATCCTTTTTGGATAAACCTATACTACATATATTCACGGCACCAAATAATTGATTAAAACACAATGTTTTTAAATTAAGGTCTACAGTAGCCTCAACTATGTAGGGTAGCACCATGGTGTAGCTGGAGTACAGCTAGTTTCTGTACAATGACTTCAATAAAAAAACTTAGGAGGCTCGTGGATCTCACCCCCTTCCATAGACTTACACATTAATTATGACAACTTCCGGAGGACGTCATCCAACATATCAGAGCTCTTGCAGCATGTTGTCCACCCAATCAAAGGATCAAAGAATGAATCTAGTACTGAAAGCATAAGCTACAGCTAGCTAGCACTGCAGTGAAAACAATGTGGTGAATAGTTTACTGAAAGACAGTAGATGAACAGTTAAAAAACAAAAACAATTGAAGAAGCAAAAGAGAGAGAGAGCTAGTTTTATTTCACCCCCCCCTATTTCAATTAGCTAGAAAATGCCGCTAGCTAATTTAGCCTAATCAAACACCCAGCTCAAACAGAGAGGGATGCTATGTTACCTAGCTGGCTCTGGCTATCTAACACGGGAACTCTTCCATGTCAAAGTAAGCTTTTGGTTTTAATAATTTATTGCCACCGGGGCCTGCCGGTGTAACTTCTAAACTGCTTGTTAACTGTACACTGTACTGCATGATTGTAACAGGTTTACTAACACGTTAGTTCTAGTAGCTATGTTAACTTCACGTATTCACTCTGCCGATTCTGTTGAAAGACTTTTCTTAAACTGAAGCAAATGGAACGAAATGGGGATAAACATACCCAAATTGGTCCAAAAGAAACTAATTTGCAACTGTTGGACCAATGATTACACCCTAGATCAGCAAGATGCAGGCAAGATTGTGCAAGGGAGTATTGAATGTATCAATGTCTTAAATTTCTCTCGACCTGTGCACCTACATTGCAAACTTTCATTCACAGGCTGGGTTGTAGCAACCTCATGAGTATCATGTAGCGTATCATGTAGTAGCCTAAACCTATTGATGTTACATTGAGCTGGGTCATCCAATATGCTGTAATAGAAATAAGGCCATGCTCAAAAAAAAGAAAAAAAGAACCGTCCTCCCTCATCTTAAACGACACCGACCGCCAGTGGTTCCTACCACCTTCTGTTTGCAGATCTGGACTGGATGGGTGACCACAATATGGTGGAGGCACCTCTCTACACACTTGAAGACTAGGTCATTTACTTTTAAAGGTAATTTATGGTTGAGCTGACACAGTGTTTACCATGAAAGTGGTCCCTGCAAACGTCGGGCTAATGCCTTTGAAAGACGCTTTGTTGGCTGTATATTGACCTGTGCTATTGCGCGATTCGGACTGAATCCCGGCCTAAGAGCCATCACCATGACTAAGATCACGGTAGAGACACGTAAGAAGCAAGGACTAGGAAAACAGTAGGGCCAGTAAAGAAGAAAGGATTAGATAGACAGGAGTCAGTGTTTTCAGACCAAGCACATTAATTATTTTCCTCTTTTCTCACTATACCTCTCCTCCTCCTTGCGTTCCTCCTCCTCCTTCTCTCTGCGTTTCTGCTCCTCCCTCTGTCTCTCCAGCTCCTGTATTCTCAGTCGTTCCTGCTGGCGTCTCTTCAGAGCCACGTCACTCAGGTGCTTACTGGTGTCAAAGGTCACCTGACAGACAAATAGAAAAAAACAGGGAGTCCTAATTAGAGTTGGGGTAGGACTGCAGGGTGCACTAGTGACACTCAGGTCACCTGACAAAAAGACAGACAGACATGCTACTCTCCTCCCACCCCCTCTCCCACATCTCCTCATCTCCTCCCCTCATTCTCTTAATTTGGGTTGAGAGGCTATGACCCCTGTGGATTAGACACTCAGATCTCTCTCCTCATTTCTCCCTCTACCCCGCCCTCTTTCTCTCCATCCTCTTCATTAAGGCAGTACGGCTTAGTTTTGGATTAGGGACCAGGTCCCTGGTTTAGCCCAGTGATCCTTAGAATTATAATATGGCCCTGACTTTCATTTCACTAAAAGGCCTTAAACCTGTTGCCCTACACAAGCCTTTCTGTACTGACTCTAACCCTCCCTTCTCATTAACTAACACACAACCGGACAATCCCCTCAACCCTAACCCAGATCTAACCCAGATTCTAACCCAGCCTTACCGCCTCTCTCTTCTATTGATGTTTCATCCCTCTTAGTGTGGTTATATACACTGAGTGTACAAAACATTAAGAACACCTGCTCTTTACAAGACACACTGACACATGACACAACCAGGTGAAAGCTATGATCCCTTATAGATGATCCCTTATAGATGTCACCTTGTTCTAGGTCCCAAGAAACAAAGAGATCTTCTGTTGAATCTGACAATTAATCTTAATGGTTGTACAGTCATCTCAAATAAAACTGTGAAGGACCTCGGCGTTACTCTGGACCCTGATCTCTCTTTTGAAGAACATATCAAGACCATTTCAAGGACAGCTTTTTTCCATCTACGTAACATTGCAAAAATCAGAAACTTTCTGTCCAAAAATGATGCAGAAAAATTAATCCATGCTTTTGTCACTTCTAGGTTAGACTACTGCAATGCTCTACTTTCCGGCTACCCGGATAAAGCACTAAATAAACTTCAGTTAGTGCTAAATACGGCTGCTAGAATCCTGACTAGAACCAAAAAATTTGATCATATTACTCCAGTGCTAGCCTCCCTACACTGGCTTCCTGTCAAAGCAAGGGCTGATTTCAAGGTTTTACTGCTAACCTACAAAGCATTGCATGGGCTTGCTCCTACCTATCTCTCTGATTTGGTCCTGCCGTACATACACCTACACGTACGCTACGGTCACAAGACGCAGGCCTCCTAATTGTCCCTAGAATTTCTAAGCAAACAGCTGGAGGCAGGGCTTTCTCCTATAGAGCTCCATTTTTATGGAACGGTCTGCCTACCCATGTCAGAGACGCAAACTCGGTCTCAACCTTTAAGTCTTTACTGAAGACTCATCTCTTCAGTGGGTCATATGATTGAGTGTAGTCTGGCCCAGGAGTGGGAAGGTGAACGGAAAGGCTCTGGAGCAACGAACCACCCTTGCTGTCTCTGCCTGGCCGGTTCCCCTCTTTCCACTGGGATTCTCTGCCTCTAACCCTATTACAGGGGCTGAGTCACTGGCTTGCTGGGGCTCTCTCATGCCGTCCCTGAGGGGGTGCGTCACCTGAGTGGGTTGATTCACTGATGTGGTCATCCTGTCTGGGTTGGCGCCCCCCCTTGGGTTGTGCCGTGGCGGAGATCTTTGCGGGCTATACTCAGCTTTGTCTCAGGATGGTAAGTTGGTGGTTGAAGATATCCCTCCAGTGGTGTGGGGGCTGTGCTTTGGCATAGTGGGTGGGGTTATATCCTTCCTGTTTGGCCCTGTCCGGGGTGTCCTCGGGTGGGGCCACAGTGTCTCCTGACCCCTCCTGTCTCAGCCTTCAGTATTTATGCTGCAGTAGTTTATGTGTCGGGGGCTGGGGTCAGTTTGTTATATCTGGAGTACTTCTCCTGTCCAATTCGGTGTCCTGTGTGAATCTAAGTGTGCGTTCTCTAATTCTCTCCTTCTCTCTCTCGGAGGACCTGAGCCCTAGGACCATGCCCCAGGACTACCTGACATGATGACTCCTTGCTGTCCCCAGTCCACCTGGCCGTGCTGCTGCTCCAGTTTCAACTGAACCGCGGCCCTAGGACCATGCCCCAGGACTACTTGACATGATGACTCCTTGCTGTCCCCAGTCCACCTGGCCGTGCTGCTGCTCCAGTTTCAACTGTTCTGCCTTATTATTATTCGACCATGCTGGTCATTTATGAACATTTGAACATCTTGGCCATGTTCTGTTATAATCTCTACCCGGCACAGCCAGAAGAGGACTGGCCACCCCACATAGCCTGGTTCCTCTCTAGGTTTCTTCCTAGGTTTTGGCTTTTCTAGGGAGTTTTTCCTAGCCACCGTGCTTCTACACCTGCATTGCTTGCTGTTTGGGGTTTTAGGCTGGGTTTCTGTACAGCACTTTGAGATATCAGCTGATGTACGAAGGGCTATATAAATAAATTTGATTTGATTTGATTTGACCTGTTAAATCCACTTCAATCAGTGTACATGAAGGGGAGGAGACTGGTTAAATAACTATTTTTAAGCCTTGAGACAATTGAGACATGGATTGTGGATGTGTGCCATTCAGAGGGTGAATACGCAAGACAAAATATTTAAGTGCCTTTGAACAAGGTAAGGTAGTAGGTGCCAGGCACACCAGTTTGTGTCAAAAACAAAAAATCTGCTGGGTTTTTCAAGCTCAACAGTTTTTTGTGTGTATCAAGAATGGTCCACCACCCAACTTGCCAACTGTGAGAAGCATTGGAGTCAACATGGGCCAGCATCCCTATGGGACACTTTCGACACCTTGTAGTCCATGCCCTGATGAATTGAGTCTGTTCTGAGGGAAACGGGGGGAATGCAATTCAATATTAGGAAGATGTTCTTAATGTTTTGGACACTGTATGTTTGTGCCTGTTTATTTATTTTTATTTCACCTTTATTTAACCAGGTAAGCCAGTTGAGAACAAGTTCTCATTTACAACTGCGACCTGGCCAAAATAGTGCAACAAAAAAAAGCAGTGCGACAAAAAAACAAAACACAAAGTAACACATGGGAAAACAAACGTACAGTCAATAACACAATAGAGAAATATATGTACAGTGTGTGAAAATGTAGTAAGATTAGGAAGGTAAGGCAATAAATAATTACAATTTAGCTTTAACAGAGTGATAGATGTGCAGATGATGATGTTCAAGTGGAGATACTGGGGTGCAAAAGAGCAAAACATTTTTTTTTATAAGTAACCATATGGGGATGAGGTAGTTGGGTGTGCTATTTACAGATGGGCTGTGTACAGGTACAGTGATTGGTAAGCTGCTCTGACAGCTGATGCTTAAAGTTAGAGAGGGAGATAAAAGTCTCCAGCTTCAGTGATTTTTGCAATTCGTTGCAGTCATTGGCAGCAGAAAACTGGAAGGAGAGGCAGCCAAAGGAGGTGTTGGCTTTGGGGATGACCAGTGAAATATACCTGCTGGAGCATGTGCTATGGGTGGGTGCTGCTATGGTGACCAGTGAACTGAGATAAGGCGGGGCATTACCTAGCAAAGACTTATAGATGACCTGGAGCCAGGTAGTTTGTCGACAAATATGTAGCGAGGGCCAACCAACGAGAGTATACAGGTCGCAGTGGTGGGAAGTACATGGGGCGTTGGTGACAAAACGGATGGCACTGTAATAGACTACATCCAATTTGCTGAGTAGAGTGTTGGAGGCTATTTTGTAAATGACATCGCCAAAGTCAAGGATCGGTAGGATAGTTCAGTTTTACGAGGGTATGTTCGGCAGCATGAGTGATGGAGGCTTTGTTGCAAAATAGGATGCCGATTCTAGATTTAATTTTGGATTGGAGATGCTTAATGTGGGTCTGGAAGGAGAGTCAAACCAAACACCTAGGTATTTGTAGTTGTCCATATATTCTAAGTCAGAACCGTCCAGAGTAGTGATGCAAGTTGTGCGGGTGGCTGTGGGCAGCAATCGGTTGAAGAGCATGCATTTAGTTTTACTAGCATTTAAAATCAGTTGGAGGCCACGGAAGGAGTGTTGAATTGTAGCTCGTTTGGAGGTTTGTTAACATAGTGTCCAAAGAAAGGCCAGATGTATACAGAATGGTGTAGTCTGCATAGAGGTGGATCAGAAAGTCATCAGCAGCCAGAGCGACATCATTGATATATACAGAGAAAAGAGTCAGCCCAAGAATTGAACCCTGTGGCAGCCCCATAGAAACTGCCAGAGGTCCTGACAACATTCCCTCCGATTTGACACACTGAACTCTGTCTGAGAAGTAGTTGGTAAACCAGGCGAGGCAGTCATTTGAGAAATCAAGGCTATCGAGTCTGCCGATAAGAATGCAGTGATTGACAGAGTCGAAAGCCTTGGCCAGGTCGATGAAGATAGCTGCACAGTACTGTCTTTTATCGATGGCAGTTAGGATATAATTTAGGACCTTGAGCGTGGCTGAGGTGCACCCATGACCAGCTTGGAAAACAGATTGCATAGTGGAGAGTTACGGGGGGATTCGAAATGGTCGGTGATCTGTTTGTTAACTTGGCTTTCGAAGATTTTAGAAAGGCAGGGCAGGATAGATATAGGTCTATAACAGCTTGGGTCTAGAGTGTCTCCCCCGTTGAAGAGGGGGATGACCGCAGCAGCTTTCCAATCTTTGGGGATCTCAGACGATATGAAAGAGGTTGAACAGCGTAGTAATAGGGGTTGCAGATAATTTCGGAAGATAATTTTAGAAAGAGAGGGTCCAGATTGTCTAGCCCAGCTGATTTGCAGGGATCCTGATTTTTCAGCTCTTTCAGAACATCAGCTGTCTGGATTTGAATGACGGAGAAGCGGGAGGGACTTGGGCAAGTTTTTGCGGGGGGTGCAGAGCTGTTGGCCAAGGTGGAAAGCATGGCCAGCCGTAGAAAAATACTTATTGAAATGATTGATTATCGTAGATTTATCGGTGGTGACGGTGTTTCCTAGCCTCAGTGCAGTGGGGGCAGCTGGGAGGTGCTCTTATTCTCCATGAACTTTAGTGCCCCAAATCGTTCTGGAATTAGTGCTACAGGATGCACATTTCTGTTTGAAAAAGTTAGCCTTAGCTTTCCTAACTGACTGTGTATATTGGTTCCTGACTTTCCTGAAAAGTTGCATACCACAGGGGCTATTCGATGCTAATGCAGTACAAAACAGGATGGCGTGAACCAATGGCTATATCTGTTCTTAGTTCTACAGTTTCTGAATGGGGCATGGGTATTTAAGATGGTGAGGAAAGCACTTTTAAACAGCAATCAGGCATCCTTTACTGACGGGATGAGGTCAATATCCTTCCAGGATACCCGGGCCGGGTTGATTTAGAAAGACCTGCTCGCTGAAGTGTTTTAGGGAGCGTTTGACAGTGATGAGGGGTGGTCGTTTGACTGCAGACCCATTACAGACGCAGGCAATGAGGCAGTGATTGCTGATATCCTGGTTGAAGACAGCAGAGGTGTAGTTAGAGGGCAAGTTGGTCAGGATGAGGGTGCCGCGTTACGGATTTAGGGTTGTACCTGGTAGGTTCCTTGATAATTTGTGTGAGATTGAGGGCATCTAGTTTAGATTGTAGGACGGCCGGGGTGTTAAGCATATCCCAGTTTAGGTCACCTAACAGTATGAACTCTAACGATAGATGGGGGGCAATCAACTCACATATGGTGTCCAGTGCACAGCTGGGGGCTGAGGAGGGTCTATAACAAGCGGCAACGGTGAGACTTATTTCTGGAAAGGTGGATTTCTTAAAGTAGAAGCTTGAATTGTTTGGGCATTAAAATATTTGTAGCATGGATAGTGTGTGTAGTTCAGTACCTTGATGTTGCAGGCCACAGCCTTGCTGTCCTCTCCTTTGTACATGAGCTTCATGCCTCTCAGTGTGTCCATGGCCTTGGCGAAGCCATCGTAATCCTGGTACTGGACATACGCCTCAAAGTTAAGATGGCCGCCGAAGGTGAAGGTGTTGAAGTTCTTATCAAGAGTCTCCTCTCTGTACGGGTCCAGCATGGGGATGTCCACGTGACGCACCGGACCAAAACCCTGGGAGGAGATAGGGGGTGTGTACGTTAGGGTTAGTGGGGATGTGTGTGTTAGGGTGATTGATTGATCGATCGATGATGGATTGAGTGATTGCTAGGTATATGGTGCGTCCCTCCGTACCTGGAAGACAGCCTGCAGGGCGGTCTCGGAGGGCAGGTCGGGGGGTCCGTCAGGCAGGATAAACCAGCGACAGGGCAGGCCCTCCAGGTGGATGGTGTCTGGCCTCTCTCCTGGAACAGTATCGTTCATGTCCTTGGCGTCACGGAAGAACGAGTCCCAATCATAACGTGTCGGGAAGTCCATCTTATTCTCTACCGCACGCACCTAGACATCCCACAGAGAAATTATTCATTATTATCAGTCGATTGGGAGAAAGATACTTCTGTTTAGCAAGAACCTGGGGAAGGCTGTCCATGACCAAAAATACAGACTGCTACACTTTACATTTCCCCAGTACATTTTCAAGCCTACACATTATCTCCTCTACCTTGAGTATGTCAGTGAAGCCGCTGAGTTTGATGCTCTTCCCATCCAGTTTGGCCAGCAGGATCTTCACCACCCCTCTGTTCTCCACTTCGCTCTCAAAACGGATGAAGTCCATGGTGCTCTTAGAGATCCTGTGGAGAGACAGAGGTGGGATGTTTACCTCTCCATACAATACATATATCAGTACCAGAAAATATTGATACCAGGCAACCCATTGGCCAAATTATCAGTATTGTCACAGTTTAATGTTGGTTATTGTAGAGTTATTAGCTTGGTTATAGCTATAACACCACACATAGAAAACATGTGGCCTATAACTAACAGTATGAATATGTTTCTATAGATGGGGCAATTGCATGGTGACAGGGTGATGCTGAGACTCAAATGTTTCACTTTAAAGTGTACAGTACCAGTCAACCTTCTCATTCAAGTTTTTCTTTATTGCCACATTGAAGAATAATAGTGAAGATATCAAACCTATGAAATAACACATATGAAATAATGTAGTAACCAACAAAAAGTGTTAAATCAAAACAGATTTTATATTTGAGATTCTTCAAAGTAGCCACCCTTTGCCTTGATGACAGCTTTGCACACTCTCAACCAGCTTCATGAGGTAGTCACCTGGAATGCAAATAAATTAACAGGTGGGTCTTGTTAAAAGTTAATTTGTGGAATTTCTTTCCTTCTTAATGAGTTTGAGCCAATCAGCTGTGTTGTGACAAGGTAGAGGTGGCATACAGAAGACAGCAGAAGACAGCCCTATTTGGTAAGAGACCAATTCCATATTACAGCAAGAAGAACAGTCCATCATTACTTTAAGACATTAAGGTCAGTCAATACAGAAAATGTCAAGTATTTTGAACGTTTTTTCAAGTGCAATCGCAAAAACCATCAAGCGCTATGATGAAACTGTCTCTCATGAGGACCGCCACAGGAAGGGAAGACTCAGAGTTACCTCTGCTGAAGAAGATAAGTTCATTAGAGTTACCAGTCTCAGAAATTGCAGCCCAAATAAATGCTTCACAGAGTTCAAGTAACAGACACATCTCAACATCAACTATTCAGAGAATGCGTGAATCAGGCCTTCATGGTTAAATTGCTGCAAAGAAACCACTACTAAAGGACACCAATAAGAAGAGACTTTCTTGGGCCAAGAAACACGAGCAATGGACAGGTGGAAATCTGTCCTTTGGTCTGAGGAGTCCAACTTTGCGATTTTTGATTCCAACCTGCCATGTCTTTGTGAGATGCAGAGTTGGTGAACAGATGATCTCCGCATGTGTGTTTCCCACTGTGAAGCATGGAAGATGAGGTGTGATGGTGCTTTGCTGGTGACTGTCTGTGATTTTTTTATAATTCAATGCACACTTAACCAGCATGGCTAACACAACATTCTGCAGCGATACGCCATCCCATCTGGTTTGGGCTTAGTGGGACTATAATATTTTTTTCAACAGGACAATGGCCCAACACACCTCCAGGATGTGTAATTGCTATTTGACAAAGAAGGAGAGTGATGGAGTGCTGCATCAGATGACCTGGCCTCCACAATTACCCGACCTCAACCCAATTGAGATGGTTTGGGATGAGTTGGACCGTGGAGCGAAGGAAAAGCAGCCAACAAGTGCTCAGCATATGTGGGAACTCTTTCAAGACTATTGGAAAACATTCCAGGTGAAGCTGGTTGAGAGAATGCCAAGAGTGTGCAAAGCTGTCAAAGGCAAAGGGTAGCTACTTTGAAGAATCTCAAATATAAAATATATTTGATTTCTTTAACACTATTTTGGTTACTACATGATTCCATATGTTACTTCATAGTTTTGATATATTCTACAGTGTAGAAAATAGTAGTTTTATTTGAAGAACTGTTTGGTAACAGAATGATGGCTCAAACAGTCATTCTGTTACCAAACTTTGCATCTGAACTGTTCTTCAAGTAAATATGTTATTGTAAAATTTGAATTGGAAATTGTTAAAATTCATCCTTGCATATAGTTGTATGGTTTGTTTTGCAATCATTGGTTTATGTTTGACATACATTTTAAAGTGAAAAAGCATATTGTCAGCATGACTGTTACTGTGGAATTGCCCATAGGCCCCATGCCTACCTGAGGGCAGAGAACTGTTCAGGAGCTACCATGGCCTTCAACCTCTCCATCACCTCCCAGTTAGAGATGCTCTTCCCAGGCAGCTTCAGCTGGGGCAGTGCCACACTCACCTGAAAGAGAAATCATACAATACATATCACAATACATGCTCACCTGGAAGTCAAATACATTAAGTTGGAGATGCTCATTTAACTACTTTAGGTCCAAGTGTATGTGACAGTATAGATGTGTATCATTCACCGTCATCTTGGCGATGGGTTTCAAGAACAGGTTGTACTCCTGACACAGACACACCGCCTCAGTGGTGTCATGGACGATGGTGGTCATCATGACACCTGACTACAGAAAGCTGGGGGGTGAGAGTGGAGATAGTCAATGGGATCCGTGTGGAAAATGTGTAGATGTGCTGTGTCTTTCAAACACTAATTGCCTACCATCCCTGGATATCTGGCTGGCCAGCCAGCCAACTAACTATAATTCATACAGAAACTGCCAATAAATGTATTTATTTTGCTAGCTACTGTAACGTTAGCTAATAGTATTTAATTTCAAACATTAGCCATGATCTTGGCGTCTTTTATCGAGTCACTGGAAAGCAGACATCACTGTGACACATTTGGTAGTAAACTAGATAAATATCCGATATGTAGCTAGTTAGCACTGAAACTAAAAACCAAAGATAGCTAGCCGACTAGCTGCTAACGTTACGACTGAGTGGTTTCAGATAGCTAGCACAGCAGTTACAGTAACGTTAGCTGGCTAACGGTAACCAATGCGGCCGCAGCACTTTTACCCTCAAAACAAACAGTAATCATTTACAGTTAGTGACGTATATACACCAACCTGTTTCACCAGCAGCTAAATATATGTACTTTATGTTGTTTGTATGTGTTAAAACGAGAATATGTTCACAATATGTCAGTTAACTGCAGTTGTCTCCACAACAAATGAAGCTACTGGTGGAAACTTTAGAGTTGGGTGAACTTTGAACTTACCATAGACATACGAAAGCCTTTTACTGTAGAATTAAACATTTATCGCCACCTTGCGACGATTCCTGAAGCGCATTTGTGCATACCGTAATGATTTACTAACGAAATTAAGAAATAGTTTGATTGAATATGTAACATATGACATTTCTTCATCTTTTTTTAAATACAAAATCGTGCACGGATAAATTGCAAATTGTCAACAACAAAAAATGGTATCAAAAGTATCCACTAGAGAGCAGCAAACGTCATGATTACTTTAGACAAAATATTGGCAAATACACTTTTCCTTTCGTCTTTCTAAGATTTCTGCAAATGGAAACCTACGGCTGGAGTAGGCATGAGAGTAGGGGAAGTAGAGTGAGCACCCCAATAGAGTGAAGTACAGTGAGCAGCACCCCGCTCTCTCTCTTTCCTCCCTCTCTCATCCCTCTCATCCCTCTCATTGATTCAGTGGTGCTATAGAGAGCTAGAGCCCCGGGCAGTAAAGTTGGCACAGTTTCCCTGAAAAGATGTGGAGGAATTTACATAATAGGCATTATTCCCCTCAGTGTGTATGTAGGTCAGGCAAGCAGCCATGAGGCCCTGGCAGCACTCACTCGGTTCTATTCTGCTGTGCACCCTGCTCTGTCATCATCACAGATAAACTGAACTTTAGTCATTTTTTTTTTACAAGAAGAGAAATTGGTAAACTTCTTTGCGGGGGCAACTCAGTACTAAACTCCCTTCAGTACAGATTAGGGACAGCGCTTGACCTGGGCACCTCAAATGTTCTACTGCTTTAGCTCCTGTTTCTCTTATAGAATATTAGCTCAAAAGTATTGTGGAGCTCTTACACTTAAGTATAAACAGTACCAACACACAAAATGAGTACCGTAACCTATTTCAAGTCAAGCACTGATTAGGGATGAGAGGAGAAATGAGGGAGGATTCGAGAGATGAGGGAGGAGAGGAAAAAGGAGAGCAGAGACACATCATGAACACAACAGGTGCTGACTGGGTGTTGACTGTGGACAGTAACAGGTGCATAGCAGCTCCATTTAACAGCCTGTACACCTGCAGAGTAATGAATACTAGATTAACCTCAACTGTTAATAGCCAATCAAAGAGCATCAATAATTCAACCACACTACAGCAGACCTATCATTATGTTTCAGTATTAGTCTCGTATAGACATTCAATATCTATAGCAATACCTCTGTGTAAAGTAATTGTATACTTCTGCTTTGACTACAAAAACACACAGGCGTCAGATGTATGAAAACAGTTATTGCTTTATTTCCCCAATAAGATTCAAAGTGAAAAGAAGGGGCACTATGAAAGGAATCTGGGAAGAGAGGAGAAACATTCAAGTATATAATACATATACAATGGCTCAAAACTGGAGTGGAATCAGACAATATCAGACAGACAGACAGACAGACAGACAGACAGACAGACAGACAGACAGACAGACCAAGAAAACACATAGACAGACACAGACAGACATGCAGTGCACAGCATCTTTGCATTCATCCAACATTAGGAAAAGTGACATCAGGTGCCCAGCAGTCAGACTGGTCTGTACAATATGCAGTATTTATCTATAGTATACAAGGACAATGGCGACATCTAAACTGCAACATATGAGTGAGGAACTTCAGCTCAGCACTACGATGATCATGCTGGAGAATGTGAGGGTATGTCCAAAAACATTTGAAATATTAACAGTCATTTATTGTGAGAAAATATAGGTAAAAATATTCAGGGACATTTGTTCCACAGAATGAAAACGTATTTATTCTATGGTAAATTCATGAACAAGTAAAAAACGTGATTGAATGAATGACTGTTTGTAGAGCAGGGTCTGTGGAATGGGCCATAGATGTACAGTATGTCCTACTCATTGGTCTACAGTTCTGCTTATATGGATTTGATCTGCTGTAAAGAAAACCAAGTGATTTTACGTTTTCTTTCTTTTTTACATGGGGACTCCTTTTTCCCCCCATCTCAATTCTAGGAGTTCTGACCCTTTCTTTTTCTATTCCTGACCATTTCAAGAATAGACCATTCACAGTCTAGCGAATGTAACTTAAAATGTGCAGAGTTTTTCTAACTTTACTGCTGGTAAAACATCTACACAATCCGTAGGTTATAGACTCACCTATTTTATTCTGGTTAAACCTCCAAAGTGACATGTGCAGTTACATCGAGATTCGTGTTGAAGGTGTTCAGTGGTTATTTTGACTTGTCTTTATAATAATTGTAGAAGTTAAATAATTATGTTAAATATATTAAAGAATGATGTAGAGGTAATTACTGTAAGCAGCACCTTAAATCCCCACAGGATTCAGATCTATTGAGTGAACATTTTTCGTACAGTAAAATTATCCCAGATCTATTTCTCAGTAATTTCTCGTAGACAGATTACAGAAACATAAACGGTATGAGCATCTGACCAAATTACGCAATATTTTAGTTCTGGGATTAATTTCTCAGTGACTAGTAAACGATGCCAAATGTCAGTTGAAAGTAGGCCTACAGTTCCCAGACCCAGGTTAAGCCTACACCTGGATGGAAAAGCATACTCGTGTTTTTTAGTCCAGGACTAAATGTAATATGTGTTGGGTGGAAACTGGGCCCTTAGTACTAGATCCCATGTCATAATGGTATCATAATCAGTAGGCTGGTTATTAGGGCCGCTTTTGATCTGTTACTGCATGTGCGATTCTAACACTGCAGTGACTTAACCAAACAGATTGGAAATTGGTCTGCCTTTGAGGGGGCTGGTTGGGCTGGTCTCCCCCCTTTCTCCCTCCTCCACTTCCTCCCCTGTCCCTCTGAAGGAGGTGCTGTGGATGATCTGGGTCTTATGGCGTCCCCGGTGGAGCCGTGCGTTGATCCGACTCAGAGATGACTTCCTCTGAACAGCCTTGCTCCTTCCTGCCCCCCTCCCCTCACCTCTCCCCCCTCCCCTGATCCGTTCAGCAGCCTCAGTGGGTTCAGGTTGGACTGGAGAACTCTGGGTAATCTCCACCGCCCTTGTGCCCCACTGTCTGCGTTCTCCGTGTCTGATTCTCCTCCTCCTACAGGGCTGGTCCCACCCCCTGGCTCCAGGGCTGCAGAGGGGGCTCCAGGGGGAAGGTACTGGCCAGCTCTCCTCCCGCTGTAGTCTCTGGCCTCTGGGTCTACAGACCACTGGTCTACCAGCACATGCACCACCTGACAATCACAGCACAGAAAACTTGATTTAAACCACCTAACAAGCACGCCACAGAAAACAATATCAGTGGACAGGGCAGGGCAGGGTGGAGGGCAGAGCAGGAGGAGAGCACCTACCTGTGTGTGTCCATGCATAGCAGCCAGGTGAAGCGGAGTGTACCCAGCACTAGAGCGTACATTAACATCCACAGGGACATTGTTCTGCTTGGCATGCTCCAGTAGCTGTGTCAACAGCTCCTCGTTGCCCTGCTTGGCAGCCCAGTGGAGGCAGGAGAAGCCCGTCACAAAGTCCCTCTTGGACAGCAGGCTGGGGTCCAGGATTAGCAGCGGATACAGACTGTCCCACTGGCCGTCCGAGGCACACAGCATCCACTCGTGCTCCAGGGGGTCCAGGGCCACTGAGACACAGTCCCCGTCTGCAGACGACAGGAGAGAGGTGGAGTCACCATCGCCCCTGACAGAGTCCCTGAGACGAGAGCCGCGGTTGATCAGAGACCGACGTACCTGGAGACAGGCAAAGACAGAAAGGAACAATTAGTAGGCTACATCTCAGAAATGGCAGCCTAAACAACCTTAGACCAGAACCAGTGTGGAAAATCTGTACATACAATACAATAGAATAAAAGTGTGAGTAGTCCACCTGTGGGGAACTGCTCATCATCAGCTCTATGAAGTTCCTACGGCTGCTCTTGGGGGTGTTCCAGTCTCCATCCAGTCCCTCCCACCCACCGTCCTCTGACAGAGCGCTGGTCAGCAGAGCCTTCTGGGAGCCCCGGGAGGTCCTCCTACTTCCCCTCACCTGCACCTGTCCAGCCAAAACATTTGAGTCTGTCCCCAGTGCTGGAGCCGACTCTCTCCTTCTCCTGTCTCTTAGCTTCACCTCTCCACCTGAGAAGGTATCATCACTAACTTCTCTAAGCTTCACCTCTGTGACTCCACCTGAGGTAACATCACTAACTTTACCTTCCTCTAGGCAGCATGGATGATGAAGATTACCGTTTGATTCCATGCCATTATCAAGCCAAGATAGGGCTTCGGGTGCATTTGAGTCTTTTTCAGGTGAATCACATTTATCACTAGAATGTCCGTTTCCATCTCTGCTGACATTGCTGCTCCCATCCCGTTCTCCAGATTCAGATAGTGGGCGGTCCCTACCACACACCCCGTTGCCGTTACTCTCTCCATCGTTGCCAGGGTCTGTGTGCTTCACGGAGCTTGTGCTGTTTTCCTTCAAACACACGAATTTCACTCCATCCTCCAGTTTTATGAAAGCAACGCTGTCAACGTGACGGTTCAACCTTTCATTGAACAGTGTTTTCTTTGACGCATCACTTTTCCACACGGATTCAAAATGATCAATCAGGTCCATATGTCTGACCAACCCTCCTCTCTCCGTTAGGAACTCCAGGACGGCTTGTTCTGTGCATTCGGTCGCCATTTAGAATCAATTCTGGAAATAGCCAACACAATAATAACGATTTAAAATGTTTCTTTCCCACGTTGCATCGTTTCATCCGTGCATCACGGACAGGTCTCTGAAGTACGCCGATAACAGCATATTCATTATCACCATCATCCTAATCCCTACTCTCCGATTCTCTCCTCCAAGAGACAAACCGTGTGTGACAGACAGGGGTCGCAGTAGTATCAAAACATCATCCCCTCCCATAGCAACGTAATTAGAGATCAGTGAAACTGGCATACTTGTTTGGCCATTTTGGATCCAAAGTTCTGTTTGAAATGAACAGGGGTTCCATCCCTGATAGAGCCACCATGGTAGCTGTGGAAGGTTTTCATTTGGATGATACCATTGTGTTTAAAGAAGAGGTTACCAATCATGTATGTAAGTGCAACGTTATCTACAATCATACAAACCACTGCTGTTCACAAAGAAAGTGAAAAATTCCCGAAATGCAGCTTAAAATTTCGTTTTATGTATGTGAATTGCAGAGTTTAAAAAAAATAGGGGTTCAACAAGGGTTCTTCTAAGATCCTCAAAGTTCCTTGAAGAACCGTGGGGTTCTTGACACCGAAAAATGCCCCGAAAAGGTTCTTCCAAGAACAGTCCTAGCTTGCTTGCTATTATGAAAATCGAATTCTTGCTTGCGCCGTGCCAAAGAACAGCCCTTAGCCGTGAGATATTGGCCATATATTCAATTCAAGGGGCTTTATTGGCATGGGAAACATGTGTTAACATTGCCAAAGCAAGTGGGGTAGATAATATACTAAAGTGAAATAAACAATCAAAATTAACAGTAAACATCACACATACATAGGTTTCAAAACAATAAAGACATTACAAATGTCATATTACGTATATATACATATACCACAAACCCCCGAGGAGCCTGATTGCTATTATAAACTGGTTACCAACGTAGTTAGAGCAGTAAAACTAAATGTTTTGTCATACCCTTGGTGGTCTGCTATACCATGGCTTTCAGCCAATCAGAATTCAGGGCTCAAACCATCCAGTTTATAAAGGGAAATAATGCACGCTTTAGAATGCCCTTCAAGGCTATCTGAAAGGAGTATTGGTTTGCTGCATAATGTTATGCAGATCAGATGTATCATCTACAGTTAATTGTAATGGTTTCTCTAAAACCTTGTAGGACTCTTCAATGAAGATCCCAAAGGACTCTACATTATGGACAAGGTAATATGTATGAAAACCGTTGTCAAAAGTGAATACTTTTTTTGACCACAAAAATCAAGGTATGAATACTGTCATGTGTAGGTTTTGTTAATCATCTGTATAATTATAATTGTCTGTACTCACAAACTTCATCCTTCCTACACCTCTGATGAATATAACAAGAAACCTGCTCGATCACCATGCACTGCAAAAGGATTCTGGCTATGGATAGCATACAGAGGACATTCAACACATTAACATCAACATGCAATGTGATGTAACCATTGGGCTTGGAGCTGTGCTGGGAGATTACCTCATATTTGGATTTTAAAATGTTGCTTTGCCATTAAAATCATAATAAACACGGGCAACTAAAATATTGTGTTATTGTTATGCTGATCAATAATAATAATAATCATAATAATTAGACATTTTTCTACATTTCCTCTGCTGTGTCCTGGTGCGCATTCAGCAGGATACAATGTTTTGGGATGTTCAGATATAACTATGTAATGTAGCTAGAACAAACATGCTTCTCCGACAAGGAATAATTTCTTCTCTATTAATTTGGCATTTCTGTTGGCATTTCTATCTGCAACGTTTGGCAAATGAACGTGGCCCTGGCCATTGTCCTCATGGAAATATTTGTGGTTGCAGTGTAGTACTGAGACACCAGAGGGCGCGAAACAACTGCTTTAAACTATAGCGAGAAACTGCCATGCACTATGATACATTTCTCATTCAAAAGTATTTCTCATCCTTATTATATAATTTATATATTAAATAATGACCGATAGAACGCTCAGAATATCAACAAAGAAATCTAGATATTTTCATCAATCTCTCACCAACCTCTCAATCTCTCACCAACCTCTCAACCTGCTTTATTCTTTTCAGCTATGTTTCTCGTGGTCTGTAGACTATTTAAAGGGTGTTTACTGCCCTCCTGAGATGATCTATGATCTTCAGTGTTCTCTTCATGAAGCTCTATGCCCTTCTCACCTTCTCCTGCCACCCTGCTGTGCTGCCTGGCTGACTGCCACACACACAGATCTGGAATGTGGCCAGTTGATTCTGTGGAATCTACATAAATACAGTATCTGCAGCAGCTGAGCTGTGCGTGTTTGTTTGTATATAGAGGTTTTAGGCTTGGTGAGGGACTGAATGAGATCAAACCTATCTTGTGCCGGACCAGGGGTGTTTGTGTGTGTGTGCTTGGAAACAGTGGATGAAGTATGTGCGTGGGTAGTGGGTTGGAGTGGGTAGTGGGCTGGGTTGACCTTGTTGAGGAGGATGGGATATCTGGGTTGGGGTGACCTGTATCCTGAATAGAAACACACCAACACAGAACCTGGCATGCAGAAGTGCTGTTGGCATCAGAGAAGTGTTGACTAGAATGGTGATCAGTGTCCTTACAGCCCAGTTTCCTAAACACACACACCTCTCTACCCTGTGATGACACACACACACACACACACACACACACACACACACACACACACACACACACACACACACACACACACACACACACACACACACACACACACACACACCTCTCTACCCTATGATGACACACACACACACAGTGTCAAACACACACACACACCTCTACTCTGTGATGACACACACACACACACCTCTCTACCCTGTGATGACACACACACAGTGTCAAACACACACAAACCTCTCTACCCGGTGATGACACACACACACCTCTCTACCCTGTGATGACACACACACACAGTGTCAAACACACACACACACCTCTCTACCCTGTGATGACACACACACACACAGTGTCAAACACACACACACCTCTCCACCTATATAGCATGTGTGTCAGCCAGGCCTTAGCTTCACTCTAAATGCAAATAGGTGTGAGGTGATTATTCCTGACAGCCTTGCTGTCACCCACCTCCACCGGGACAGAGAGAGGGAGGAAGGAAGTGATGGAGAGGAGGTAGGGGAGGCAGTAGTGAGATGGCATGTTTGTCAGCAGGCACGAGGCGAGACAGGTTGTATTAAAACAAAGGCATTTATTGCAAAAATGCACTTGACATGAAAAACCAACCAAACCACGAGGTCATCATTACGAGACAATGTTTAATGATCACATGGTAGAATGCTGGTCACCAGCAGATGGCAACTCTGGCACCCACGAAATATAAATAATCTGGACAATATACAGTATCAGTCAAAAGTTTGGACACAGCTACTCATTCAAGGGTTTTTCTTTTCATTGTATAATAATAGTGAAGACATCAAAACTATGAAATAACACACATGGAATCATGTAGTAACTATAAAAGTGTTAAACAAATCAAACTATATTTTATATTTCACATTCTTCAAAGTAGCCACTCTTTGCCTTGATGACAGCTTTGCACACTCATAGCATTCTCTCAACCAGAATCATGTCACCTGGAATGCATTTCAATTAACAGGTGTGCCTTGTTAAAAGTTAATTTGTGGAAATGTTTTCCTTCTTAATGCGTTGTGTTGTGACAAGATAGGGGGTGGTATACAGAAAATAGCCTATATTATGGCAAGAACAGCTCACATAAGCAAAGATAAACAATAGTCTATCAATACTTTTAAGACATGAAGGTCAGTTAATTTGGAAACATTTCAAGAACTTTGAAAGTTTCTTCAAGTGTAGTTTCAGAAACCGTCAAGAGCTATGATGAAACTGTCTCTCATCAGGACCGCCACAGGAAAGGAAGACCAAAAGTTACCTCTGCTGCAAAGGACAAGTTCATTAGAGTTACCAGCCTCAGAAATTGCAGCCCAAATAAATGCTTCACAGAATTCAAGTAACAGACACATCTCAACATCAACGGTTCAGAGGCGACTGCTGATCTCCACATGTGTGGTTCCCACCATGAAGCATGGAGGAGGAGGTGTGATGGTGCTTTGCTGGTGGACACGGTTGGTGATTCATTTAGAATTGAAGGCACACTCAACCACGTGGCTACCACAGTATTCTGCAGCGATACGCCATCCCATCTGTTTTGTGCTTAGTGGGACTATCATTTGTTTTTCAACAGCAAAATTACCCCAAACACACCTCTAGGCTGTGTAAGGGCTATTTGACCAAGAAGGAGAGTGATTGAGTGCTGCATCAGATGACCTGGCCTCCACAATCACCCGACCTCAACCCAATTGAGATGGTTTGGGACGAGATGGACCGCAGAGTGAAGGAAAACAAACCAACAAGTGCTCAGCAACAAGTGGGAACTCCTTCAAGACTGTTGGAAAAGCATTCCAGTTGAAGCTGGTTGAGAGAATGCCAAGAGTGTGCAAAGCTGTCATCAAGGCAAAGGGTGGCTACTCTGAAGAATGTAAAATATAACATATATTTTGATTTGTTTAACACTTTTTGGTTACTACATGATTCCATATGTGTTATTTCATAGTTTCAATGTCTTCACTATTATTCTACAATGTATAAAATAGTACAAATAAAGAAAACCCCTGGAATGAGTAGATGTGTCCAAACTTTTGACTGGTACTGTATAAATATATATATATATATATTCTTTATTTTCTGTTGCAGTAATGTAACACTTCTCTCATAGTTAGACAGCATTAGATTCAGCATGAGAAGTCAGTGGTACAGTTCTCACACCAGACAATCTGTAAAGTCTTGTCAGTGGTACAGAACTCACACCAGACATCTGTAAAGTCTTGTCAGTGGTACAGCACTCACACCAGACAATCTGTAAAGTCTTGTCAGTGGTACAGCACTCACACCAGACAATCTGTAATGTTTTGTCAGTGGTACAGCACTCACACCAGACAATCTGTAAGGTCTTGTCAGTTGTACAGCACTCACACCAGACAATCTGTAATGTTTTGACGGTTGTACAGCACTCACACCAGACAATCTGTAATGTTTTGTCAGACAAACCAGAAAGACAGTTGACCTGAACACACTGACTCATGGGAACACTGGGGAGCAGGAATAGCAAGATGGGTGCTGTGTGGTGACTGAATCATGTGGAAGTGCTGCATCTCCAACAAGGAGGTGATTTACATCCACAGACAAATAGTAGAAACAGACAAACAGGCTGGCATTTTGGGTTCAGTAGAAACAGGGTTACAGCTGGTTCATCTGGGGCTAAGGGTTGCTTCTGGACCGGGTTTCACTCTATTCTCTCTCTGAGGAGGAGGAGGAGGAGGAGAGGGACTGGGACCCATCCAGTCCTTTCACGTCACAGTGTGTGTGTTGGTGTGTATGTGTGTGTGTGTATAAGGGCTTGATGGAAAGACTCTAATCTTTTCTGAATCTTTGGGTGTTTAAAGTCATCTGTCTGTCACCCAACTCAGGGATTACCCAGACTCCCCGGCTGCTGCTATTCGAATCAGAACCAGATGGTCTCACACAAGGGTGTGCTTTGTGCTGAGACGGAGTGTGCTGTCTGTCTATTGTAGATCTAGTCTCATCTGTGCTGTAGCCAACTTGTTCTGGCCTTCCTAACTCTGTGTGCTTCTGTTTCACTATGTCTTCCTGACCTGTAGACTTATCTGCCTTACTCTTCTAAACCAGTTGATCCTACTTCTGTTGTTGAACAGCTGTTTTGTGCTGAGTCAATGAAACAGTAGTTGTGTGCATAGATAGGAGTGGACCACTGTTGTGTGCTTAACCAATGAGAGAGGAATACTGATGTGTGCTTAGCCAATAAAAAAAGGACCACCATTGTGTGCTTAGCCAATGAAAGAGGAGTACTGTTGTGTGCTTCGCCAGTGAAATAGGAGGTTTGATGTAGCTTGCCAGACGTGAGGTATGTTTAAGACCATTTGAGACCATTGGTGTGCTTTCTGTCCCGTTGTTGAGCTGCCACATGGCTGGTATTAACCACTGCTGGTCACACGCGCAGGCACTCACACGCACACGCGCACACACACATAACACACATAAACACACATACACGCACAGACACACACACACACACCGACCAGAAGGAACAAGTATAAGGTAAGCCAGGGTCTTTAGGTGCTTCTGTAACCAGTCTGGCCTTTCTCTAGCCATACCACACATTCATATGGACACTCATGTTTAGAGCATATACACACTGAAGCAGTAGAAAAATACTATGCACCGCCTGATGATGTCAACATCATAAGTCATTGATGAGGTTGATGAAGGACCCATCCCATAGCTGTCCTGGGAGTGCCTGCGTGGATAAAGGCCCCTGCTCCTTTGAGGCTGGTTGGAGCTGGGGTGGCGGTGTGTGTTGTGTTGTGTGTGTGGGGGTATTACTATCCTTGTGGGTACCGGAAATCCTCACAAGGATAGTAATAAAGGAAAATTATCCCCCATGGGGACATTTCCCAGGTCCTTACGAGGACAAAGGCTATTTTAGGCGTAGAGGTTAGGTTTAGGGTTAGGGTTACAATCAGGGTTAGGGTTAGGGGTTAAGGTTAAGGTTAGGGTAAGGGTTAGGTTTAGTGTTAGGGTTAGGGAAAATAGGTTTAGGGAAAGTAGGATTTTGAATGGAAATCAATTTTAGGTCCCCACAAGGATAGTAAAACATACAGTTGATGTCAGAAGTTTACATACACCTTAGCCAAATACATTTAAATTCAGTTTTTCACAATCCCTGACATTTAATCCTAGTAAAAAATCCCTGTTTTAGGTCAGTTAGATCACCACTTTATATTAAGAATGTGAAATGTCAGAATAATAGTAGAGAGAATTATTTATTTCAGCTTTTATTTCTTTCATCACATTCCCAGTGGGTCAGAAGTTTACATACACTCAATTACTATTTGGTAGCATTGCCTTTAAATTGTTTACTTGGGTCAAACGTTGCGTGTAGCCTTCCACAAGCTTCCCACAATAACTCGGGTGAATTTTGTCCCATTCCTTCTGACAGAGCTGGTGTAACTGAGTCAGGTTTGTAGGCCTCCTTGCTCGCACACGCTTTATCAGTTCTGCCCACATATTTTCTATAAGATTGAAATTTGGAAGTATGCTTGGGGTCATTGTCCATTTGGAAGACCCATTTGCGACCAAGCTTTAACTTCCTGACTGATGTCTTGAGATGTTGCTTCAATATATCCACATAATTTTCCTTTCCTCATGATGCCATCTATTTTGTGAAGTGCACCAGTCCCTCCTGCAGCAAAGCACCCCCACAACATGATGCTGCCACCACCGTGCTTCACGGTTGGGATGGTGTTCTTCTGCTTGCAAGCATCCTCCTTTTTCCTCCAAACATAACGATGGTCATTATGGCCAAACAGTTCTACTTTTGTTTCATCAGACCAGAGGACATTTCTCCAAAAAGTATGATCTTTGTCCCCATGTACAGTTGCAAACAGTAGTCTGGCTTTTTTATGGTGGTTTTGGAGCAGTGGCTTCTTCCTTGCTGTGTGGCCTTTCAGGTCATGTTGATATAGGAGTCCTTTTACTGTGGATATAGATACTTTTGTACATGTTTCCTCCTTCACAAGGTCCTTTGCTGTTGTTCTGGGATTGATTTGCACTTTTCGCACCAAAGTGCGTTCATCTCTAGGAGACAGAATGTGTCTCCTTCCTGAGTGGTATGATGTCTGCGTGGTTCCATGGTGTTTATACTTGCGTACTATTGTTTGTACAGATGAACGTGGTACATTCAGGCATTTGGAAATTGCTCCCAAGGATGAACCAGACTTGTGGAGGTCTACACATTTTTTTCTGAGGTCTTGGCTGATTTTTGTTGATTTTCCCATGATGTCAAGCAAAGAGGCACTGAGTTTGAAGGTAGGCCTTGAAATACATTCAGGTACACCTCCAATTGACTCAAATTATGTCAATTAGCCTATCAGAAGCTTCTAACGTCATGACATAATTTTCTGGAATTTTCCTAGCTGTTTAAAGGCAAAGTCAACGTAGTGTATGTAGACTTCTGACCCACTGGAATTGTGATACAGTGAATTATAAGTGAAATTAATCTGTCTGTAAACAATTGTTGGAAAAATGACATGTGTCTTTCACGAAGTAGATGTCCTAACAGACTTTCCAAAACTATAGTTTGTTAACAAGAAATTTGTGGAGTGGTTCAAAAACAAGTTTGAATGACTCCAACCTAAGTGTATGTAAACTTCCGACTTCAACTGTATGCTGTGTGTGTGTGTGTGTGTGTGTGTGTGTGTGTGTGTGTGTGTGTGTGCGCGCGCGCGCGCGTGTGTGTGTGTGTGTGTGTGTGTGCGCGCGTGTGTGTGTGTGTGTGTGTGTGTGTGTGTGTGTGTGTGTGTGTGTGTGTGTGTGTGTGTGTGTGTGTGTGTGTGTGTGTGTGTAGCGATCCTGTTCAGAAGATTTCTACAAAGCTGCCGGGGAAGAGCCCAGTGCGTCCGGTCCTCTGCAGAGTGCCTTTGTACCAGCCATCTTCTCTCTTCTTATGAACAAACACCACATCTCCCTCTCTCAGCTCGATCTCTGCCTCGCTCTGAGGGGGGTAGGGCACAACCACACGATACCTAGGGAGGGAGAGTTATGAATAATGATGCACTGTAACTCATATTAAGACACACACACACCATAAACACACACACACACAGTAAGAGTTGATATATGCAGCTACTCAGGTCAACATCATTCAGCAGTCTTGTACATAAACGGCTCACACAGATTTATAAGTGCTTGACACTTTGGAGTAGTGTGTCTGGAGCAGTGTGTGTGTGTGTGTGTGTGTGTGTGTGTGTGTGTGTGTGTGTGTGTGTGTGTGTGTGTGTGTGTGTTAAGCGGCTGCTCTCAGAGAAAAAATACATGTCTGTGTAAACCAGAGGAGCTATAGCTCACAGTGACCGCTGAAGGACTGATAACCTACAGCTAGTATCAAGCTCCAAGCTGTGAGTGTGTGTCTGTCTGTGTGTGTGCATATGTGTGTGTGTGTTTCTGTGTGCACGCTAGTGCTTGCGCGTGCTTGCACTTTCTTGAGCTTGCTTGCGTGTGTGTGTGCTGGAGGGCACTATTATCTCTGACACACACCGATGGGGATAGGAGAAGAGTGATGACAAGAGGCTCATTTCTTTTTTGTGCTGCAGTAGCATAGACTAGCGTATGTTTCAAGGTGTGTGTATGAGAGTGTGTAAACACAGTATATTTGTTGTAACACAGTATATATTGGTGTAACCCTAGATTGTAAACTAACATGGCCACATGGTTTGTGTCTCTTTGTTAACAAGAACTTGTGCGCAATCTCTTATATGAAGGAAGTCTCTCAGTTCTGTTTGCCTGAGTTAGAACACCTCATGGTAAACTGTCGACCACACTATTTAACCTCTCTGGGCAACCCGACGCGCTAGCGTCCCACCTTGCCAACAATAAATGCAAATGCGCTTCACCAAATGCTAATAGCACTCGTTAAAACTCAAACGTTCATTAAAATTCACATACAGGGTACTCAATTCAAGCTACACTCGTTGTGAATCTAGCCAACGAGTCAGATTTGTAAAATGCTTTTCGGCGAAAGCATGAGTAGCTATTATCTGATAGCAGGCAACACGCCGAAATACCAGAGGGGGACGTAAACAAAGGAATTAGCGTAGCCGGCGCTACACAAAACGCAGAAATAAAATATAAAACATTCATTACCTTTGACGAGATTCTTTGTTGGCACTCCTATATGTCCCATAAACATCACTATTGGGTCTTTTTTTCGATTAAATCGGTCCATATATACCCTAAATATCGATCTATGAAAAGTGTGTGATCCAGGAAAAAACAGTGTTTTAAAACGCAACATCATTTTTTTAAATGAAAAAAGTTGACGATGAACTTTCACAAAACACTTCGAAATACTTTTGTAATCCAACTTTAGGTATTAGTAAATGTTAATAATCTATCAAATTGATCACGGGGCGATGTGTATTCAATAGCTCCACGTCTTGAACTCGTGGTCGAAAATTTCTCCTCCACAACATCCTGCCGGAGACCGGAAGGAATGGGCTCTCTCTTACTCGTTTGACCAAGAAACAAAGCCCAGGCAATTGACAAGACTGGCGACATCGTGTGGAAGCTGTAGGACTTGCAATCTCAGCCCCATGTAATTTGGTTTCCCATAAACAAATCATGCAAGTGGCGCATTGATACTTTTTCCAGTTTTCAGTGATCAGTTTTTCTTGCGCTTTTCGATGAAACACAGGCTCTGTTATAGTCACAGCCGTGATTTAACCAGTTTTAGAAACGTCAGAGTGTTTTCCATCCACACATACTAATCATATGCATATACTATATCCTGGCATGAGTAGCAGGACGCTGAAATGTTGCGCGATTTTTAACAGAATGTTCGAAAAAGTAGGGGGTAGGCTTAACAGGTTTTAACAAGCGAGTTTTCATCTATATTTTTCGTAGCTGTCTATTTACCACCACAAACCAATGCTGGCACTATGACCACACTCAACGAACTGCAAACAAGAAAATGGTCACCCAGAGGCAGCTCCTAGTGGCCTGTGAATTTAACGCAGAAAAACTATAATCTGTTTAACCTAATTTCTACCAGCATGTCACCTGTGCAACTAGAGGCTAAAACACTCTAGCTCACCTTTACTCCACACAAATATGCAATAAAAATGTCCACCCCACCCTCCATTTGGCAAATCTGACCATAACTCAATCCTCCTCATTCCTGTTTACAAGCAAAAAGTCAATAAGGAAGTACCAGTGACATGCTCAATACGGAGGCGCTCCTCAGGTGGTAGAGCATGGTGCTTGCATATGCATGACTGGAAGTCGCATTGGATAAAGGTGTCTGCTCAATGGCATATATTATTATTACAAATCAAATCAAAGCTTTTTTGTCACGTGCGCCGAATACAACAGGTGTACAGTGACATATTTGCTTGCAGGCTCTAACCAATAGTGCAGAGAACAAAAAGTATGTGTATGTGTGTGTGTGTGTGTGTGTGTGTGTGTGTGTGTGTGTGTGTGTGTGTGTGTGTGTGTGTGTGTGTGTGTGTGTGTGTGTGTGTGTGTGTGTAGGTAAGTAAAGAAATAAAACAATAGTAAAAAGACATTTGAAAATAAGAGTAGCAAGGCTATATACAGACACCGGTTAGTCAGGCTTATTGGGGTAGTATGTACATGTAGGTATGGTTAAAGTGACTATGCATATATGATGAACAGAGAGTAGCAGTAGCGTAAAAAGAGGGGTTATATTAGATATTATAAGTGGTCCGATGACACGGATGCTAAGCTATAAGTCTGTTTCACTAGCACAGACTGGAATATGTTACGGGATTCATCCGCTGGCATTGAGGAGTTTACTACCTCAGTCACTGGCTTCATAAATAAGTTAATTGAGATTATAATGGCGCCAGAGGGGATGGCTGCCCTTTTACGGGCTCCTAACCAACTGTGCTGTTTTATTTATTCTTTTTGCATTGTTTGTAACTAATTTTGTACATAATATTGCTGCTACCGTCTCTTATGACCGAAAATAACATCTGGACATCAGAACAGCGATTACTCACCTCAAACTGGACGAAGATTATTTCTTTAATGAGTCCGACACGAAGGTAAAACTGCTTTGTCAAGGCAAGGCCCAAATCCAGTCATCAGTGTGAAGAAAAGACAGAGAAAAAGGGGGAGGAGGGCAGAGTGCCTGTTATGAATTCACCGACGAGTAACTAAACCACCACAACCCTCTGTATTATTGGCCAATGTGCAAACACTGGAAAACTAACTGGACGATCTATGATTGAGATTATCCTTCCAATGGGACATTCAAAACTCTAATATCTTATGTTTCACTGAGACTTGGCTGAACGACGACACAGATAATAAAGAGTTGGCTGGCTTCTACGTGTTTTGGCAGGACAGAGCAGCTACGTCTGGTAAGACGGGTTGTGTGTCTATTTGTCAATAACTGCTGGTGCGCAATGTCTAATATTAAAGAAGTCTTGAGGTATTGCTCGCCTGAGGTTGAATGCCACATGATAAGCTGTAGACCACACTATCTACCAAGAGAGTTCTCATCTATATTATTCGTAGCCGTTTATTTTCCACCACAAACCGATGCTGGCACTAAGACCGAACTTAACGAGCTGTAAAAGGCCATTTGCAAACAAGAAAATGCTCATCCAGAAGCGGCGTTCCTAGTGGCCGAGGACTTTAATGCAGGCAAACATCTACCAGCATGTCACATGTGACACCAGAGGAAAAAAAAACTCTAGATCACCTTTACTCCACACACAGAGATGTATACAATGCTCTCCCTCACCCTCCATTTGGCAAATCTACCCAGAAGCCATGGATTACAGGCAACATCCGCACCGAGCTAAAGGCTAGAGCTGCCGCTTTCAAGGAGAGGGACACTAATCCGGACACTTTTAAGAAATCCTGCAATGTCCTCAAACAAACCTTCAAACAGGCAAGGTGTCAATACAGGACTAATATTGAATCCTACTACACCGGCTCTGATGCTCGTCAGATGTGGCAGGGTTTATTATGGACTACAAAGGGAAACCAAACCGCGAGCTTCCCAGTGACGCAAGCCCACCAGACAAGCTAAATGCCTTTTATGCTCACTTCGACGCAACCAAGACTGAAGCATGCATAAGAGCACCAGCTGTTCCGGACGACCATGTGCTCATGCTCTCCATAGCTGATGTGAGCAAGAACTTTAAACAGGTCAACATTCACAAAGCCGCAGGGCCAGAAGGATTACCAGGATGTGTACTCAGAGCATTTGCAGACCTTCTGGCAAGTGTCTTCACTGACATGTTCAACCTCTCCCTGGCAGAGTCTGTAATACCTACATGTTTAATCTCTCCCTGGCAGAGTCTGTAATACCTACATGTTTAACCTCTCCCTGGCAGAGTCTGTCATACCTGCATGTTTAATCTCTCCCTAGCAGAGTCTGTAATACCTACATGTTTAATCTCTCCCTGGCAGAGTCTGTAATACCTACATGTTTAATCTCTCCCTGGCAGAGTCTGTAATACCTACATGTTTAACCTCTCCCTGGCAGAGTCTGTAATACCTACATGTTTAACCTCTCCCTGGCAGAGTCTGTAATACCTACATGTCTAACCTCTCCCTGGCAGAGTCTGTAATACCTACATGTTTAACCTCTCCCTGGCAGAGTCTGTAATACCTACATGTTTAACCTCTCCCTGGCAGAGTCTGTAATACCTACATGTTCAACCACTCCCTGACCCAGTCTGTAATACCTACATGTTTAATCTCTCCCTGGCAGAGTCTGTAATACCTACATGTTTAATCTCTCCCTGGCAGAGTCTGTAATACCTACATGTTTAATCTCTCCCTGGCAGAGTCTGTAATACCTACATGTTTAACCTCTCCCTGGCAGAGTCTATAATACCTACATGTTTAACCTCTCCCTGGCAGAGTCTATAATACCTACATGTTTAATCTCTCCCTGACCGAGTCTATAATACCTACATGTTTAAAACAGATCACCATAGTCCCTGTGCCCAACAAAGCAAGGTAACCTGCCAAAATGATTACCGCCACGTAGAACTCACGTTGGTAGCCATGAAGTGCTATGAAGAGGCTGATCATGGCTCACATCAACACCCTAATGCCAGGAACCCTAGACCCACTCCAACAGATCCGTTTACCACCCCAACAGATCCACAGATGACGCAATCTCAATCGTACTCCACACTGCCCTTTCCCACCTGGACAAGAGGAACACCTATGTGAATAATGATGTTCATTGACTTCAGCTCAGCGATCAACACCATAGTGCCCACAAAGCGCATCACTAAGCTAAGGACCCTGGGGCTAAACACCTGCCTCTGTAACTAGATCCTGGACTTCCTAACGGGCCGTCAGGTGGTAAGGGTAGGCAACAACATATCTGCAACGCTGATCCTCAACACAGAGGACCCTCAGGGGTGCGTGCTTAGTCCCCTCCTGTACTCCCTGTTCACCCACGACGACTCCAAAACCATCATTAAGTTTGCTGACGACACCATAGTGGTAGGCCTGATCACCAACAACGATGAGACAGACTATAGAGAGGAGGTCAGAGACCTGGCAGTGTGGTGACAGGCCAACCACCTCTCTCTCAATGTGAGTAAGACAAAGGAGCTGATTGTGGACAATAGGAAAAGGAGGGCCGAACAGGCCTCCATTAACATAGATAGGGCTGTTGTGCAACAGGTCGAGAGCTGATCCCTGGCTGTGACCCCACTCTCTGAGGGTGGCTCGGGAGAGTGGGATATGCAAAAAACTAATTTCCAATTCACATAATATATATATATAGTGCATTTGGAAAGTATTCAGACCCTTTCCACATTTTGTTACGTTACAACCTTATTCTAAAATTGATTAAATTAATTGTTTTCCTCATCAATCTACACACAATACCCCATTATGGATAAGTGAAAACAAACGGAAGGATGGTGGTGGCAGCATCATGTGGTGGGGATGTTTTTCAGCAGCAGGGACTGGGAGACAAGTCAGGATCCTTGATGAAAACCTGCTCCGGAGTGCTCAGGACCTCAGACTGAGTCGAAGGTTCACCTTCCAACAGGACAATGACCCTAAGCACACAGCCAAGACAATGCAGGAGTGGCTTCGGGACAAGTCTCTGAATGTCCTTGAGTGGCCCTGCCAGAGCCTGGACTTGAACCCGATTGAACATCTCTGGAGAGACCTGAAAATAGCTGTGCAGCAGCGCTCTCCATGCAACCTGACAGAGCTTGAGAGGATAAGCAGAGAAGAATGGGAGAAACTCCCCAAATACAGGTGTGCCAAGCTTGAAGTGTCACACCCAAGAAGACTTGAGGCTGTAATTGCTGCCAAAGGTGCTTCAACAAAGTACTAAATAAAGGGTCTGAATACTTATGTAAATGTAATATTAACTTTTTTTTATTTTATCAATTTTCAAACATTTCTAAAAACCTTTCTTTGCTTTGTCAACAATGTAATCCATTTTCTATTAAGTCTGTAACCTAACAAAAATGTGGAAATCTGAATACTTTCCGAATGCACTTATTAGTACATGTATGAAATCGGACAAATGTAAGCACCCAGCTAATTATTATAATTACCCCCAAGCTATACGACTGCTAAATACACTGAACAAAAATATAAACACAACATGTTAACACAACATAGCATGTAAATTTGTGTTTCATGAGCTGAAATAAAAGATCCCAGAAATTTTCCACGTGCACAAAAAGCTTATTTCTGTCAAATATTGTGCACAAATTTGTTTACATCCCTTTGCATTCCTTACATCCCTTAGTGAGCATTTCTCCTTTGCCAAGATAATACATCCACATGACAGGTGTGGCATATCAAGAAACTGATTAAACAGCATGATCATTACACAGCTGAACCTTGTGCCGTGGACAAAAAAAGGCCACTCTAAAATGTGTAGTTTTGTTATACAGCACAATGCCACAGATGCAATTAGCATGCTGATTGCAGGAACGTTCACCAGAGATCGTTTAGAGAATTTGGCAGTACGTCCAACTGGCCTCACAACCGCAGACCATGTGTAACCACGCCAGCCCAGGACCTCAACATCCGACTTCGTCACTTGTGGGATCGTCTGAGACCAGCCACCTGAACAGCTGATGAAACTGTAACCGACTTCAGTGGGCAAATACTCACATTCGATGGCCTCTGGCACGCTGGAGAAGTGTGCTCTTCGTGGATGAATCCCGGTTTCAACTGTACCAGGCAGATGGCAGACAGCGTGTATGGTGTCATGTGGGCGAGCGGGTTTCTGATGTCAACGTTGTGAACAGTGTGCCCCATGGTGGCGGTGGGATTATGTAAGGGATTTCACCCCCGTAGTGGACAAAAATGAATGGCAAGTTATTGGCATTGGCCAAACCATGCACACATTGGCCAATACCACCCAAAGCGGCGTTGATTCATGCAAAGTTTACTGCTATTGCCATATGGGTATTGCCAGTTGTAACACTTCAAAAATCCAACAGGTGGCGATTGCACTCCACCATGGTTTTTCATATTGGTATTGGACTCCAAGTCAACATCCAAAAGCCAAATTTTGAAAAAACGAATTTTTTGAAAAAAACGTATCACCCCTTAAAAAAGTGCTTTCTGGACCGTTTTTCGAAATTCTTTCGCTTTTTTTGACAATTACACATGTATAAGAACTGTATGAAAATACTTTTGTCCAATTTTATTAACATAATTTTTTTAATTTTTTTACTTGCGCATATTGCATATGTTTTGTCCATTTGCAATATGATTTCATAGGAAGTCAGAAGTCAAAAGTCAAAAATTCTTAAATTTCATAAAAAACTTCACACACCCCTAAAAAAGTGCTTTCTGGACCGTTTTTCGAAATTTTTTCGCATTTTGTGTCAGTTACACACGTATAAGAACTGTATCAACATACTTTAGTCATATTTTATTATTATAATGTTTTTGTTTTTTTTTGCTTGTGCATAAGGCATATGTTTTGTGGGGGCCAAATGTCATAAGAAATTTGACATGCTCAAAAATCCTTCAGAAATGCAAAATTGACTGGCCTGATGAACTCGGGATGGCCGGGCAGTGATTGTTGTTCCTTTCAATCACTCGTGGTGTTGATTTCATCATGTCCATTTGTTTATGTTTTCTCACTTTTGCAAAGTCACTGTGCATTTGCCATATGGTTAACTGGGCATTCACCATCACCAATTTGTCATGCCATAAAAATCATGCAGGAATGCCAAATTGACTGGCCCGATGAACTCGGGATGGCTGGGCAGTGATACTGGTACCTCTCCATGGCTCTTTTGGGTTGATTTCAGAATGTCGCTTTTGGTGATGGTACCTCACTGTTAAAACATATTGCAAATGTTCCTTACTTTTGCAAAGTCACTGAAAATTTGTGCAGGAATGCCAAATTGACTGGCCCGATGAACTCGGGATGGCTTGGCAGTGATTCTGGTACCTCTTCATCACTCGTTAGGGTCGATTCCAGAATGTCCATTTGGTGATTTTTCTCACTTTTGCAAAGTCACTGTGCATTTGCCATATGGTTAACTGGGCAGTCACCATCACCAATTTGTCATGCTATAAAAATCATGCAGGAATGCCAAATTGACTGGCCCGATGACATAGGGATGTCTGGGCAGTGATACTGGTACCTCTCCATCGCTCGTTTGGGTTGATTTCAGAATGTCGCTTTTGGTGATGGTACCTCACTGTTAAAACATATTGCAAATGTTACTTACTTTTGCAAAGTCACTGAAAATTTGTGCAGGAATGCCAAATTGACTGGCCCGATGACCTCGGGATGGCTGGGCAGTGATACTGGTACCTCTCCATGGCTCGTTTGGGTTGATTTCAGAATGTCGCTTTTGGTGATGGTACCTCACTGTTAAAACATATTGCAAATGTTCCTTACTTTTTCAAAGTCACTGAAAATTTTTGCAGGAATGCCAAATTGACTGGCCCGATGACCTCGGGATGTCTGGGCAGTGATTATGGTACCTCTCCATCGCTCGTTAGGGTTGATTCCAGAATGTCCATTTGGTGATTTTTCTCACTCTTTCAAAGTCACTGTGCATTTGCCATATGGTTAACTGGGCAGTCACCATCACCAATTTGTCATGCTATAAAAATCATGCAGGAATGCCAAATTGACTGGCCCGATGACCTCAGGATGGCTGGGCAGTGATTTTGGTACCTCTCCATGGCTCGTTTGGGTTGATTTCAGAATGTCGCTTTTGGTGATGGTACCTCACTGTTAAAACATATTGCAAATGTTCCTTACTTTTGCAAAGTCACTGAAAATTTTTGCAGGAATGCCAAATTGACTGGCCCGATGACCTCGGGATGGCTGGGCAGTGATACTGGTACCTCTCCATGGCTCGTTTGGGTTGATTTCAGAATGTCGCTTTTGGTGATGGTACCTCACTGTTAAAACATATTGCAAATGTTCCTTACTTTTTCAAAGTCACTGAAAATTTTTGCAGGAATGCCAAATTGACTGGCCCGATGACCTCGGGATGGCTGGGCAGTGATACTGGTACCTCTCCATCGCTCGTTTGGGCTGATTTCAGAATGTCCATTTGGTGATTTTTCTCACTCTTTCAAAGTCACTGTGCATTTGCCATATGGTTAACTGGGCAGTCACCATCACCAATTTGTCATGCTATAAAAATCATGCAGGAATGCCAAATTGACTGGCCCGATGACATAGGGATGTCTGGGCAGTGATACTGGTACCTCTCCATCGCTCGTTTGGGTTGATTTCAGAATGTCGCTTTTGGTGATGGTACCTCACCGCTTAAACATATTGCTAATGGACAAGAGTCACCTGCAAGTCACTGTCCATCAGTCAATTTGATATCATTCAAAGCTAACTATTGGAGGCACTGTCAGTCTCTACGCACCCCAATGATACGTCCCTCCATCCATGTTGTGTATCTGTGTGATTTAGTTTTCCTTTGAATTTTTATGGGAAAAATGACTGATTTACAGTTCATGGGGGTTGCCTAATCATATATATGAAGTTTTGGAAAGATCTGATATTTTTAAACCCTCCAAACAGCCCATGAGAGACCAATTATGGAACTTCCGGTTGGCACAGGAAGCTGTAACTCAACATACATCCTCATTGGGGTATTCCATTAGAGAATCCTGAGTTTTAAGTCTTTACCATGAAAACTGACTGATTTACACAGGGTTCAATGCACTATGTCCATCAAATTGCAGGCAGTGTATGGGTACACACTTTTAGGGCGATTTGGACCACTTCCGGTTGGTCCAGGAAGCTTAGAATCGACACAGGTAGACCTTATAGTGGTCTGATGGACTGGTACCAAAGACAGGTTCATACAACATTCATAACCCATATAGACTCCAGGTTGTATTTAGTGGAGCAGCCAATATATTCCTATGGGGAGAGAAGTCAATGAACACTGTTTTTATGTAAACACCTTCTTTTGACTGTGAAGGGTTAATGTCACACGGTCAAGGATAGGCTTGGACAGATCAGGAGGACCTTAGGAACAGTCCTGTGGTTGAATTGTCTTTCTAAACCTAACGGTTCCGCCGCTGTCACCCAAAATCAAATGACGTACTGGTGAAGGCTTAATATTGGGCCTATTTTTCTCATGGTCGCCGCGCTCAGACCGAGCGAGCTACGGTCAAGCGGGGCGCCTCGTTGGACTCGGCACAGTCTGGACTCTATGGTGATGCCATTGTTTGTGTTGATTTCAGAATGTCCATTTGGTCATGTTTTCTCACTTTTGCAAAGTCACTGTGCATTTGCCATATGGTTAACTGGGCAGTCACCATCACCAATTTGTCATGCCATAAAAATCATGCAGGAATGCCAAAATGACTGGCCCGATGACATAGGGATGGCTGGGCAGTGATTTTGGTACCTCTCCATCGCTCGTTTGGGTTGATTTCAGAATGTCGCTTTTGGTGATGGTACCTCACCGCTTAAACATATTGCAAATGTTCCTTACTTTTGCAAAGTCACAAAAAATTCTTGCAGGAATGCCAAATTGACTGGCCCGATGACCTCGGGATGGCTGGGCAGTGATACTGGTACCTCTCCATCGCTCGTTTGGGCTGATTTCAGAATGTCCATTTGGTGATTTTTCTCACTCTTTCAAAGTCACTGTGCATTTGCCATATGGTTAACTGGGCAGTCACCATCACCAATTTGTCATGCTATAAAAATCATGCAGGAATGCCAAATTGACTGGCCCGATGACCTCAGGATGGCTGGGCAGTGATACTGGTACCTCTCCATGGCTCGTTTGGGTTGATTTCAGAATGTCGCTTTTGGTGATGGTACCTCACTGTTAAAACATATTGCAAATGTTCCTTACTTTTGCAAAGTCACTGAAAATTTTTGCAGGAATGCCAAATTGACTGGCCCGATGACCTCGGGATGGCTGGGCAGTGATACTGGTACCTCTCCATGGCTCGTTTGGGTTGATTTCAGAATGTCGCTTTTGGTGATGGTACCTCACTGTTAAAACATATTGCAAATGTTCCTTACTTTTTCAAAGTCACTGAAAATTTTTGCAGGAATGCCAAATTGACTGGCCCGATGACCTCGGGATGGCTGGGCAGTGATACTGGTACCTCTCCATGGCTCGTTTGGGTTGATTTCAGAATGTCGCTTTTGGTGATGGTACCTCACTGTTAAAACATATTGCAAATGTTCCTTACTTTTTCAAAGTCACTGAAAATTTTTGCAGGAATGCCAAATTGACTGGCCCGATGAACTCGGGATGGCTTGGCAGTGATTCTGGTACCTCTCCATCACTCGTTAGGGTTGATTTCAGAATGTCCATTTGGTCATGTTTTCTCACTTTTGCAAAGTCACTGTGCATTTGCCATATGGTTAACTGGGCAGTCACCATCACCAATTTGTCATGCCATAAAAATCATGCAGGAATGCCAAATTGACTGGCCCGATGACATAGGGATGTCTGGGCAGTGATACTGGTACCTCTCCATCGCTCGTTTGGGTTGATTTCAAAATGTCGCTTTTGGTGATGGTACCTCACCGCTTAAACATATTGCTAATGGACAAGAGTCACCTGCAAGTCACCGTCCATCAGTCAATTTGATATCATTCTGACACCAAACTGATACAAACTGACACCAAACCCACTTTTCCCAACTCATTTAGGAGCCAAGTATAACATACTTCAGAGCTGGCCCAAAATTCACAAGGCCTTCGGTACAAAACATTAAAAAACCATAAAACACATAGTTACTTTCTAGCTGCGGGGCCAGTTCGGACATTATGTGTAGTCCTATGTGAGGCGACCCCGAATCCCGAGTTTCGGCCCGATAGGTCATTTGGTGTCCGAGTAAAAGCCTAATTGGTGCTGAAAATCCACTTTTTTCAATGCCTTGCTACGGGGTCCTTGAATGAGCTATCGGACCGAGATGTTGGGTTCTGTCTCTATGGGCCGAGACGGTCACAATGCACCTAGTCTTGTGTCTCTGGGACATTTCTAAATGTCGCCATTTTCGTAATGGTCAAAATGAATTGAAGTCATTGCAAATGTTCGACGCTGTTTCTCGGTCCGAGAACATTCTAGAGCGCCGTAACTCACCACGCACTATCTACCTGAGGTCTAGAACAGGATTCTAAAGTTTCGGAACTCTAGGTCTGACGGTTCTTTTTTAGCTCGAACAAAGCTAACTATTGGAGGCACTGTCAGTCTCTACACACCCCAATACGTCCCTCCATCCAAGTTGTGTATCTGTGTGATTTATTTTTCCTTTGAATTTTTATGGGAAAAATGACTGATTTACAGTTCATGGGGGTTGTCTAATCACACATATGAAGTTTTGGACAGATCTGATTTTTTTAACCCTTCCAAACAGCCCCTGAGTCACCAATTATGGCACTTCCGGTTGGCACAGGAAGCTATAAATACACACATGTCTTGACTGACATAGAAACCTAGGGAATCCTGAGTTTTAAGTCTTTAAGTTGAGAATTGACTGATCTACACAGGGTTGAATAATGCAGAGGCCTCGGCACCTTTCGAGGTGATGTACATCCAAATACCTTTTGGGTCAATTTAACCACTTCCGGTTGCTCCAGGAAGCTTAGAATCGACACAGGTAGACCTCATAGTGGTCTGATGGAATGTCATAGAAGACAGGTTCATACAGCATTCATAACCCATAAAGACCCCAGGTTGTATTTAGGGGAGCAGGCAATGTATTCCTATGGGGAGAGAAGTCAATGCACACTGTTTTTTTGTAAACACCTTCTTTTAACTGTGAAAGGTTAATGCCACACAGTCAAGGTTAGGCTTGCACAGATCGGGAGGACCTTAGGAACAGTCCTGTGTTTGAATTGTCCTTCTAAACCTAACGGTTCCGCCGCTGTCACCCAAAATCAAATAACATTGTGGTGCAGGCTTCATTGTGGGCCTATTTTTCTCATGGTCGCTGCGCTCAGACCGAGCGAGCTACGGTCAAGCGGGGCACCTCGTTGGACTCGGCACGGCCTTGGGATTATGTTTATGCCATTGCCTGCTCTCTGTGTCTTTAAACACCACGCTTTGTCACTCCATCCTTGCTGTGTGTGTGTGTGAGAGCTTTTCTTTGACATCTGTTGGGAAAAATGACTGATTTACAGTTCATGGGGGTTGTCTAATCACACATATGAAGTTTTGGACAGATCTGATTTTTTTAACCCTTCCAAACAGCCCCTGAGTCACCAATTATGGCACTTCCGGTTGGCACAGGAAGCTATAAATACACACATGTCTTGACTGACATAGAAACCTAGGGAATCCTGAGTTTTAAGTCTTTAAGTTGAGAATTGACTGATCTACACAGGGTTGAATAATGCAGAGGCCTCGGCACCTTTCGAGGTGATGTACATCCAAATACCTTTTGGGTCAATTTAACCACTTCCGGTTGCTCCAGGAAGCTTAGAATCGACACAGGTAGACCTCATAGTGGTCTGATGGAATGTCATAGAAGACAGGTTCATACAGCATTCATAACCCATAAAGACCCCAGGTTGTATTTAGGGGAGCAGGCAATGTATTCCTATGGGGAGAGAAGTCAATGCACACTGTTTTTTTGTAAACACCTTCTTTTAACTGTGAAAGGTTAATGCCACACAGTCAAGGTTAGGCTTGCACAGATCGGGAGGACCTTAGGAACAGTCCTGTGTTTGAATTGTCCTTCTAAACCTAACGGTTCCGCCGCTGTCACCCAAAATCCAATGACATTGTGGTGCAGGCATCATTGTGGGCCTATTTTTCTCATGGTCGCTGCGCTCAGACCGAGCGAGCTACGGTCAAGAGGGGCACCTCGTTGGACTCGGCACGGCCTTGGGATTATGTTTATGCCATTGCCTGCTCTCTGTGTCTTTAAACACCACGCTTTGTCACTCCATCCTTGCTGTGTGTGTGTGTGAGAGCTTTTCTTTGTCATCTGTTGGGAAAAATGACTGATTTACAGTTCATGGGGGTTGTCTAATCACACATATGAAGTTTTGGACAGATCTGATTTTTTTAACCCTTCCAAACAGCCCCTGAGTCACCAATTATGGCACTTCCGGTTGGCACAGGAAGCTATAAATACACACATGTCTTGACTGACATAGAAACCTAGGGAATCCTGAGTTTTAAGTCTTTAAGTTGAGAATTGACTGATCTACACAGGGTTGAATAATGCAGAGGCCTCGGCACCTTTCGAGGTGATGTACATCCAAATACCTTTTGGGTCAATCTAACCACTTCCGGTTGCTCCAGGAAGCTTAGAATCAACACAGGTAGACCTCATAGTGGTCTGATGGAATGTCATAGAAGACAGGTTCATACAGCATTCATAACCCATAAAGACCCCAGGTTGTATTTAGGGGAGCAGGCAATGTATTCCTATGGGGAGAGAAGTCAATGCACACTGTTTTTTTGTAAACACCTTCTTTTAACTGTGAAAGGTTAATGCCACACAGTCAAGGTTAGGCTTGCACAGATCGGGAGGACCTTAGGAACAGTCCTGTGTTTGAATTGTCCTTCTAAACCTAACGGTTCCGCCGCTGTCACCCAAAATCAAATGACATTGTGGTGCAGGCTTCATTGTGGGCCTATTTTTCTCATGGTCGCTGCGCTCAGACCGAGTGAGCTACGGTCAAGCGGGGCACCTCGTTGGACTCGGCCCTGCCTTGGGATTATGTTTATGCCATTGCCTGCTCTCTGTGTCTTTAAACACCACGCTTTGTCACTCCATCCTTGCTGTGTGTGTGTGTGTGAGAGCTTTTCTTTGACATCTGTTGGGAAAAATGACTGATTTACAGTTCATGGGGGTTGTCTAATCACACATATGAAGTTTTGGACAGATCTGATTTTTTTAACCCTTCCAAACAGCCCCTGAGACGCCAATTATGGCACTTCCGGTTGGCACAGGAAGCTATAAATAAACTCATATCCTCATTGGGGTATGCCTTTACAGAATCCTGAGTTTTAAGTCTTTACGTTAAGAACTGAGTTATTTACGGAGGGTTTAGTGAGTGTGTGTTATTTCAGAAAATCATAGAAAATCACAGAAATGTCGCAGAGCTCCGCAGCACATTTTAAAAATACTCGTATGAACACCCTGCAACTGGATCTGTAACCGTTGAAAAAAAAAAAAAACACCTATATCTGAACATCACGATCTGGTCAACGTACGATTTCTCGTAAATGACGATAGATAAATGGCCGATTTTTTTTTATTGACACCGGAGGCTCCTTGACTTTGACGTGAAGTGAAAAAATCTTTTCTCTATTTTCATTTTGGACCTTTAATCCCAGAAATATGGCCATAACTCAAAAACCGTTGAGGCCTAGACGCCATCTTGTTCGGGGCCATCTTCCCATAATGCCAAACCTACGCCCACCAAGTTTCGGCTTCGAAATATTTTCGGTTTCCGAGATATGGCACGTCGTGATTCGTGATGTTTTGTCCAATAGCAATATGATTGCTTATGCCCTCTTGTGGGATATTTCGGCATTGCGCAAAAATGGGCTAAAATTTGTTTATTTTATTAAACGAAAACCGAATGTCCGACAAAGTTCATTTGATGACTTCCCGGTAGGTCTGGCCCTACCGCTCGGCCCGACGCCGTCCCCGAATTTCTAAAATGTTTTCGGACGTCTAGTAAGGGACCGTACAGTTCCAATAGGGACTTTCTCACTAACTATACGGTGATTGTCGAAATGTTCCCTTAAGGTATGGTATGGGCAGGCATAAGCTACGGACAACAAACACAATTGCATTTTATCGATGGCAATTTGAATGCACAGAGATACCGTGACGAAATCCTGAGGCCCTTTGTCGTGCCATTCATCTGCCACCGTCACCTCATGTTTCAGCATGATAATGTACGGCCCCATGTCGCAAGGATCCGTACATAATTCCTGGAAGCTGAAAATGTCCCAGTTCCTCCATAGCCTGCATACTCACCAGACATGTCACCCATTGAGCATGTTGGGATGCTCTGGATTGACGTGTATGACAGCGTGTTCCAGTTCCTGCCAATATCCAGCAACTTTGCACAGCCATTGAAGAAGAGTGGGACAACATTCCACAGGCCACAATCAACAGCCTGATCAACTATGTGAACGAGATGTGTCACGCTGCATGAGGCAAATGGTGGTCACACCAGATGCTGACTGGTTTTCTGATCCACTCCCTTACCTTTAAAAAAAAAGGTATCTGTGAACAACAGATGCATATCTGTATACATATCTCAGATGCATATCTCCTGTTCCAAGATGGCATAGCAGTCAGACGTCCTTTGTCCTAGTCTTGTCGTGTCCCGTGTATATACTGTATATATTTACGTCTTTCTTTTTATCTTTTATATATTTTCTTTTCCAAAAACTCAACTTCTAAACACCCTCCTGCAACCCGCCTCACCAATTTAAAAAAAAGTATTATTTACCTCAAATCTCAAATCCACAATAGAAGCTAGCCAGAAGCAAACCAGAAGCTATCCAGAAGCTAATCAGAAGCTAGCCAGAACCTAACCAGAAGCTAGCCAGTTTACTGGCTAACGTTAGTATTCAGCTAACCATGGTTTGTGGTCATCAGCTATCCTTTAGCTCGAAAAGCTATCGCCAGTTTTGTACAATGAGACTCAGACCAGAACATACCGAACCTATTTTTCTCTCTATATCCCCGGATTTCAACCACAAGCTCTGGACATTTACACCTGGATCTCGCAGCTAGCCAGCTGCTATCCGTGTGACTATTGGCTTACGTCAATCCCGGAGCAAACATCAATTATTCCGGAGCTAGCCAGCTGAAGAGTTCCATCAGCCACTCCTGGGCTACAATCACCTATCCGGACCCGTTTTACTGCCGATGCGGAGCCCCACCGGGCCTTCACAACTGGACTACCGACGTTATCTGCCCGAGGGAGTTATCCAACTGGCCCCTCCGTTGCGACGTTACCTAAACGCCCATCTGCGGCCCGCTAATCGTTAGCTGTCTTATCGGCTACTATCTGAATAGGTCTATTGGACAATTTTTCTTGGGTCACTATAACTATATCTATTTTGCCAATTGGATTGATCCCCTCTACCACACGGAACCCCACTAATCTACCAATGGAAACGCACGAGGTGGCTAAAAACAGACCATCCTATGCTAGCTTGCTACCGATGGCCTGGCTAGCTGTCTGAATCGCCGTTACCCCAACCAACCTCACTACTAACTGGACCCTTATGATCACTCGACTAAGCATGTCACTCCTTAATGCCAATATGTCTTGTCCATTGCGTTTCTGGTTAGTGTTTATTGGCTTATTTCACTGTAGAGCCTCTAGCCCTGCTCTTTATACCTTATCCAACCGTTCAGTTCCACCAGCCACACATGCGATGACATCACCTGGTTTCAATTATGTTTCTAGAGACAATATCTCTCTCATCATCACTCAATACCTAGGTTTACCTCCACTGTATTCACATCCTACCATACCTTTGTCTGTACATTATACTTTGAACCTATTTTAACCCCCCGGAAACCTCCTTTTACTCCCTGTTCCGGACGTTCTAGACGACCAATTCTCATAGCTTTTAGCCGTACCCTTATCCTACTCCTCCTCTTTTCCTCTGATGATGTAGAGATGAATCCAGGCCCTGCAGTGCCTAGCTCCACTCCTATTCCCCAGGCACTCTCTTTTGATGACTTCTGTAACCGTAATAGCCTTGGTTTCATGCATATTAACATTAGAAGCCTGCTCCCTAAGTTTGTTTTATTCACTGCTTTAGCCAACCCGGATGGTCTGCCGTGTCCGAATCCTGGCTTAGGAAGACCACCAACAATTCTGAAATCTCCATCCCTTACTACAACATTTTCAGACAAGACAGAACGGCCAAAGGGGGCGGTGTTGCAATCTATTGCAAAGATAGGCTGCAGAGTTCTGTCCTACTATCCAGGTCTGTAAAAAAATCCACCTCTCTAAAAACAAGTCTCTCACCGTTGCCACCTGCTATAGACCACCCTCTGCCCCCAGCTGTGCTCTGGACACCATATGTGAACTGATTGCCCCCCATCTATCTTCAGAGCTTGTGCTGCTAGGCGACCTAAACTGGAAAATGCTTAACCCCCCAGCCATCCTACAATCTAAGCTTGCCCTCATTTGAGGATGCCCTCAATCTCACACAAATTATCAATGAACCTACCAGGTATCACCCCAAAGCCGGGCACCCTCATAGATATCATCCTAACCAACTTGCCCTCTAAATACACCTCTGCTGTTTTCAACCAAGATCTCAGTGATCACTGCCTCATTGCCTGCATCCGTAATGGGTTAGCGGTCAAATGACCTCCACTCATCACTGTCAAACGCTCCCTGAAACACTTCAGCGAGCAGGCCTTTCTAATCGACCTGGCCGGGGTATACTGGAAGGATATTGATCTCATCACGTCAGTAGAGGATGCCCGGTTATTTTTTTTAAATGCCTTCCTCACCATCTTAAATAAGCATGCCCATTCAAGAAATTTAGAACCAGGAACAGATATAGCCCTTGGTTCTCTCCAGACCTGACTGCTCTTAACCAACACAAAAACATCCTATGGCATTCTGCATTAGCATCGAACAGCCCCCGGTGATATGCACATTTTCAGGGAAGCTAGAAACCAATATACACAGGCAGTTAGAAAAGCCAAGGCTAGCTTTTTCAAGCAGAAATTTGCTTCCTGCAACACAAACTCAAAGAAGTTCCGGGACACTGTAAAGTCCATGGAGAATAAGAACACCTCCTCCCAGCTGCCCACTGCACTGAGGATAGGAAATACTGTCACCACCGATAAATCCACTATAATTGAGAATTTCAATAAGCATTTTTCTACGGCTGGCCATGCTTTCCACCTGGTTACCCCTACCCCGGTCAACAGCACTCCACCCCCCACAGCAACTCGCTCAAGCCTTCCCCATTCCTCCTTCTCCCAAATCCAGTCAGCTGATGTTCTGAAAGAGCTGCAAAATCTGGACTCTTTCTGCAAATCAGCCGGGCTAGACAATCTGGAACCCTTCTTTCTAAAATTATCTGCCAAAATTGTTGCAACCCCTATTACTAGCCTGTTCAACCTCTCTTTCGTGTCGTCTTAGATTCCCAAAAATTAGACACTCTTGACCCAAACTGCTACAGACCTATATCTATCCTGCCCTGCCTTTCTAAGGTCTTCGAAAGCCAAGTCAACAAACAGATTACCGACCACTTCGAATCCCACCATACCTTCTCCGCTATGCAATCTGGTTTCAGAGTTGGTCATGGGTGCACCTCTCTCTCAAGGTCCTAAACAATATCTTAACCGCCATCGATAAGAAACAATACTGTGCAGTCGTATTCACTGACCTGGCCAAGGCTTTCGACTCTGTCAATCACCACATCCTCATCATCAGACTCGATTGCCTTGGTTTCTCAAATGATTGCCTCGCCTGGTTCACCAACTACTTCTCTGATAGAGTTCAGTGTGTCAAATCAGATTACTGCACCTGTACATAGCCCATCTATAATTTAGCCCAAAAAACTACCTCTCCCCCTACTGTATTTATTTATTTATTTTTGCTCCTTTGCACCCCATTATTTCTATCTGTACTTTGTACATTCTTCCACTGCAAATCTACCATTCCAGTGTTTTACTTGCTATATTGTATTTACTTCATCACCATGGCCTTTTTTTGCCTTTACCTCCCTTATCTCACCTCATTTGCTCACATTGTATATAGATTTATGTTTCTACTGTATTACCAGGTGTTTCTACTGTATTACCAGGTGGCGAATCGCATCTCTGCATGTCTGGCAGACATACCAGTGTGGATGACGGATCACCACCTCAAGCTGAACCTCGGCAAGACGGAGCTGCTCTTCCTCCCGGGGAAGGACTGCCCGTTCCATGATCTCGCCATCACGGTTGACAACTCCATTGTGTCCTCCTCCCAGAGCGCTAAGAACCTTGGCGTGATCCTGGACAACACCCTGTCGTTCTCAACTAACATCAAGGTGGTGGCCCGTTCCTGTAGGTTCATGCTCTACAACATCCGCAGAGTACGACCCTGCCTCACACAGGAAGCGGCGCAGGTCCTAATCCAGGCACTTGTCATCTCCCGTCTGGATTACTGCAACTCGCTGTTGGCTGGGCTCCCTGCCTGTGCCATTAAACCCCTACAACTCATCCAGAACGCCGCAGCCCGTCTGGTGTTCAACCTTCCCAAGTTCTCTCACGTCACCCCGCTCCTCCGCTCTCTCCACTGGCTTCCAGTTGAAGCTCGCATCCGCTACAAGACCATGGTGCTTGCCTACGGAGCTGTGAGGGGAACGGCACCGCAGTACCTCCAGGCTCTGATCAGGCCCTACACCCAAACAAGGGCACTGCGTTCATCCACCTCTGGCCTGCTCGCCTCCCTACCACTGAGGAAGTACAGTTCCCGCTCAGCCCAGTCAAAACTGTTCGCTGCTCTGGCCCCCCAATGGTGGAACAAACTCCCTCACGACGCCAGGACAGCGGAGTCAATCACCACCTTCCGGAGACACCCGAAACCCCACCTCTTTAAGGAATACCTAGGATAGGATAAAGTAATCCTTCTCACCCCCCCCCTTAAATGATTTAGATGCACTATTGTAAAGTGGCTGTTCCACTGGATGTCATAAGGTGAATTCACCAATTTGTAAGTCGCTCTGGATAAGAGCGTCTGCCAAATGACTTAAATGTAAATGTCTTAAATGTAATGTTTGTTTTACTCCATGTGTAACTCTGTGTTGTTGTATGTGTCGAACTGCTTTGCTTTATCTTGGCCAGGTCACAATTATAAATGAGAACTTGTTCTCAACTTGCCTACCTGGTTAAATAAAGGTGAGATAAAAAAATAATTAAATAAATACCCAGTATATATTAAGGCCTCATAAATTTATTTCAATTGACTGATTTCCTTATATGAACTGTAACTCGGTAACATTTTTGAAATTATTGCATGTTGCGTTTATATTTTTGTTCAGCATAGTTAGTTAAATAGATAACCAATAGCTACCCAGAATATCTTCATTGACCCTTTTTGCACTAATCTCTTTTGACTCATCACATACGATGCTGTTACTGTTTATTATCTACCTCCCTGCCTAGTCACTTTATCCCTACCTATATGTACATCTCTTCCTCAATTACCTTGTACCCCTGAACATCGACTCAGTACTGGTACCCTGGTAAATAGACAAGTTATCGTTACTCATTGTGTATTTATTCCTTGTGTTATTATTATAATTATTTTTTGCATTGTTGGGAAGGGCCCGTTAGTAAGCATTTCACTGTTAGTCTACACCTGTTGTATACGAAGCATGTGACAAATAAAATTATATTAGATTTTTTGACAAACACACATACACACACTAACACACACACTCTACACACACACACACATTGTAATGCTGTGGTATTGTGGATTTTATATTGTACATTTAACAGAGTAATAATGTAATAATGTATTGTGTTATTTATGATGTATGGGGATCCTAATAAATACTACTCAATACTGTATATGCATACCTCTCTCTGAACAGGGTGTGTGTATGAGAGTGTGTGTAACCACAACACTGTATATGTATACCTCTCTCTGAACAGGGTGTGTGTTTGAGAGTGTGTGTAACCACAACACTGTATATGCATACCTCTCTCTGAACAGGGTGTGTGTATGAGAGTGTGTGTAACCACAACACTGTATATGCATACCTCTCTCTGAACAGGGTGTGTGTATGAGAGTGTGTGTAACCACAACACTGTATATGTATACCTCTCTCTGAACAGGGTGTGTGTATGAGAGTGTGTGTAACCACAACACTGTATATGTATACCTCTCTCTGAACAGGGTGTGTGTATGAGAGTGTGTGTAACCACAACACTGTATATGTATACCTCTCTCTGAACAGGGTGTGTGTTTGAGAGTGTGTGTAACCACAACACTGTATATGCATACCTCTCTCTGAACAGGGTGTGTGTATGAGAGTGTGTGTAACCACAACACTGTATATGCATACCTCTCTCTGAACAGGGTGTGTGTATGAGAGTGTGTGTAACCACAACACTGTATATGTATACCTCTCTCTGAACAGGGTGTGTGTATGAGAGTGTGTGTAACCACAACACTGTATATGTATACCTCTCTCTGAACAGGGTGTGTGTTTGAGAGTGTGTGTAACCACAACACTGTATATGCATACCTCTCTCTGAACAGGGTGTGTGTATGAGAGTGTGTGTAACCACAACACTGTATATGTATACCTCTCTCTGAACAGGGTGTGTGTTTGAGAGTGTGTGTAACCACAACACTGTATATGCATACCTCTCTCTGAACAGGGTGTGTGTATGAGAGTGTGTGTAACCACAACACTGTATATGCATACCTCTCTCTGAACAGGGTGTGTGTATGAGAGTGTGTGTAACCACAACACTGTATATGTATACCTCTCTCTGAACAGGGTGTGTGTTTGAGAGTGTGTGTAACCACAATACTGTATATGTATACCTCTCTCTGAACAGGGTGTGTGTATGAGAGTGTGTGTAACCACAACACTGTATATGTATACCTCTCTCTGGACAGGGGTTTTGGTTCAGGTCGGAGGGCCAGCAGTGCGTTTCCGGTGCGGGGCGTCGGGGGCGACCGGGGGAAGTTGAGGTCGAGGGATCCTGACTTCCTGTGCAGAGGCTCTAACCCCATGGCCCCCACCATCTCACTCTCAATTGGACAAGACCCGGCACGCCCCTGAGCTTCCATAGGACAGGAACCAGAGCGGGTGTGATGTGGGAGGACGGCACCCGACAGGGGGAGGGTTGGGGGGGAGGACGGGGGAGAGCGAGATGACTTCTTCTTGGCCGCGGCTCCCGAGAGAAGCTTTAGCAGACCTCCTTTCTTCTCTTTCTGCGGACAGAGAGAACGAGACGGAGAAGAGAAGGGGATTATAAAATGATAAGTCTCTTCTTTTCACTCATCTACAGACTATCTATTCTCTTTGTCTGACAGTATCACTCCTGGTCTCAGAGACAGTTATCTGGTGTCTACCTGATGTAATAATGACACCTTCTGTTTTCCAGTACAGTAGCTGAAATCTGAGTGTAGTTCTCTGACCTGCCACTAGAGAGCAGCACATATACAGAGCAGATAGTTTAGTTTCGATGTATGTGAGGTGGAACTTATGTGAGGTGGAACTTATGTGAGGTGGAACTTATGTGAGGTGGAACTTACTGTGTGTGTGTTTCTGTGTGTGTGTTTCTCTGTGTGTGTGTGTGTTTGTGTGTGTGTGTGTGTTTCTCTGTGTGTGT